>NC_056743.1:329404863-329412363 GCF_019279795.1 Protopterus annectens
TATTCTTTTTCTAAGGAACTTTTGTGGTTGTTATAGTTACTGCATGTATCTGGTCAGGTACCTACCAAAGAGAGCATTATACTCTATAATGGGTCTGATGAGGGCCGAGTTCAGTGGTATGATGACCTCTGTGGATCTAGATGCCATGCAATTGCCTATACGTTGAGCAACATAGAAGGATTTTTTTGCTACTTTGGACACATGCTGGCCAAAGGCCAGATCTCAGATCCCCAAATAGTGAATCAACTCTCAAGGATGTTTTATTCATAATATAGTTACCTGGGGTGGTAGTCTTACCCAAAGGTACTACAATGCATTTCGTAGTACTGAGTTTTAAGCCATGGCTTTGAAATCAAGCTTTTGTCCATATTAAACCTTCCTGAAGGGTGTTCTTATCTTGGGGAGGGTTCGATAACTGCTCCGGGTTTGCAATCATCTATGAACTTGGTCATCAAAGGTCTTTGATATTGGCTTTGACATCCAAGAAGTAGATGCCAAAGAGGAGTGTGTCCAACACAGAGCTCTGGGGGACTCCAGGCTGTCTAGCCTCCTCGGTTATATCAGTGAGCCAGCTAGGTATCCAGCATATTATAAAGGGGTATATACTTAGTTCCATAAATTTGTTGACAATGCCTGCCAGACTTGGGTATTGTATCAAATGCTTTAGCCAGATCTAGGTAGGCAGTATGCACTGATTTTCCTCATCCATTGCCTTAGTGACCCTTTCAAAGAAGATTTAGTAAGAATGACCTTCCTTTGACAAAGCCAAACTGGGATGGATCCAGTGTCTAGTGGTCTCCTATATCCTTGTTGATAATTTCCATAATTCTTTCCATGGCTTTGCAGATAAGACTAGTCAGACTAATGGGTCTGTAGTTTCAGGCTCTGTTAAAGGCCCTCCCTTATGAAGGGGGATGACTGCTGCAGCCCTCCAATCACGTGGCACAAAGCCTTTTTTACGATTATAGTTAATAATGACTACAGGGGTTCTGATAAGTCATATTTTAGACTATTCAGGAGGCATCCTGGGATGTTATCAGGCCCCACTGAGGCCATGTTCTTTGCTTTAGTGAGTGCAGCCAGTATATATAGGCTCCCTAGTTATAGCTGGAAGGGTTAAGTTTGAAGGTATTTTTGAGGAGACGGTTGGGGGTGGGCTAAAGTTGGAAGTTAAGGTGTCTGTTTACAGGTTTGCTATACTGACAGGCTCAGTGAATGTAACACCATTAATCACCAGTTCACATTACTGTGTGCTGCCCTTGAAGTATCTGACATAGCTGTAGAAGGCCTTATGATACTCTTTCACCTGGGACTTTCTTAACTTAAAAGTTGGCTTTTCTTGACCTGATTTAGCCCTCTTAGTTGCTTATTTACTAAGATGAGAGAGTTTCTATTTTTATGGGAATTACCCTTCCTGATTTTTGCCATAATTTCTTTTTCCTTTTGTTGTATATCCTGTTTAATTTGGGATGCCACCAAGGTGGTGTGTTTCTAAAGCTAGTCTTGGGTTTGCTTCTAGTTGGTACAGCAGCCTCTATGCAGTCATTGACATGGTTGCAAAGAGTTTCTGAGAGCAATTCAGCATAGGCTGCTGTGTTCCCTGGGCTTGGAAGGGAATTGAAGTTTGATAATCCATCACTTAATAAAAGGTAACTTGCCTTGGAATAACTGTTACTAAAATATACTGAATTTAATGGGATTACAGAGTAGATTTTGATTTTGAAATAGACAGCTTTATGGTCGGACTGTACCAGGGAGGGTGAGACATTGTGGGGATGTTCTTCCATATTTGTAAGCACAAGTTCCAGTATGTTTGAGCCTCTAGAGTGTGTATTCACTGGTTGGTCAATGGTGTTTGTATTTACGAAGTCCAGGAGTCTTTGTGCCTGTAGATTTGAGTCTGTGTAGGATTCCCAATCTGTAGACGGGCAGTTAAAATCTCCCATGAGTAGGGTGTTAGGTTGGATAGTAATTGTCTCCAATAGGTACAAATATTCATTATGAGCTTCTTGGGACAAGAAGGGTGACCTATAGCTGCCTAGGATATGGTATGGAATTTTGTCTATGGTGGTCTGCACATGGAGGAACTCCAGCATGTCATCCTGTTTGACCACCCTAGAGGTACGTTTGTTATGGATGTATATTAAGACACCTCCTCTTTTAGCCCTTCACTTTGCAGCTACTGGTCTAAAAGTGTGGAAGGAACGGAAACCTTGCACTGCCAGGGTGCTCTCTAATACGTTAATATTCTCAAATGTGAGGAGGGCTTAGAAGGAGTGTAGTTTTTTGTTTAAGTTCCTGGCATTCAGCAGTAACACCTTGAGGTTCAGTTGAGTTGATTTTGCTATGTCAGTAGGTTTGTCAGTTTGGCATTGCCTAAAAAAGGCACTATGGGGGGTGGATAAAGTTTTAGCCAGTATTTGAAAGCCTATAGGGGAGAGGTGCAGACCATCCATGGCAATGTGGCCAGTTAACTGTTCTCCCAAGCTGAAAAATATTGGATCCCCTTAGAATGACACCAGAAAGAAAGCCAGTTGTTGAAATCAATTATTTTTTTGTCATAATATGGCATCATCCTTGGTGATGGTAATATGCTGCTCTGTGCTAGGCTCATACCAGTTTGAGAGACACAATCTGAAAGCTCCATATTGTCTCTATTCATATAGCCTAGGGAGGTACATCTCAGGTCATTTACACGTGCATGGGCTATGATGGAATCATACTGGTACCTGTGGCATAATGACTTGAGTGCATGTGTGATTTGGTGAATTCTGGCTCTAGAAAAGCAACTAACAGTTATCTTCGCCTTGTTCAGCCTGGTTAGAGGGGCCTCAGTAGATCTTACAATCATAGAGTCCCCTATGTTGAGAGTCCTGGGAAGAGTGTTTGCTTGCCTTACATGCTTAGTGTTTGGTGACAGTATGTATTGTGTTAGGTGGTGTTTTTTTTTCTGAGTGCCACTGGGATTGCTGAGGCATAGCTTTGACAAAGGGTAATCTAGGTAATATTTGTTGTTTAGGAAGATTGGCTTTTAAGTGCCTTAGCATCCGTTAGTCTATGTGTGTGTTGTGTACTATGTGAATTGGGTGTTGTGTGTGTGGTTTGACAACCTGATGTGCACTCATATGTGAGAGTTTAGCCTCCAATGTCATTGTGTAAGTGCACCTCTTGCATACTGGGTCTGCTTCTATATGTAATGCACATATGACTCAGGACAAACACATGGCATTCATTGACAGTCTGTCTGTCAATGACAACATGCCCTCCTTTCCTGTCAGTCACTATGAGAACACTCAAACCTGTGTGAACTTTGTTAGGGACATTACCATACACAATAACTGGTACACCACGGATGAGGCTTACTACCTCTACAGAACCACAAAAGATGAGCACTCCCCTAACTTCCTCTAAATCTATATTAGGATTGCCTAGTAGTTAGTTCTTCAAGATGTGTTATCATGAAAAGTGGAAACATAGTTTTGCAGTGCTGGAAAGTGTTCATCTGCTAAATTAAGCAGTTCAGATCATACCTCTCAAATGAACCTCATTAGGAGGAACACTCCTCATTTTGTCTTAAAAGATCCGTGTTCCTTGCACTCCTACATTGGAAGTTCTGTCACACATTCAGTGTTAAGACTTTTTTAAATAGCAATGATAAGTAATACTGACTCATATTAATTCATCAAAATTAATTTTCAAAAAGTAACACATTTTAACCATTCTGTAAGCTTCCTAGTGGAAGTTATTAGTAAGCATTAAGTATGCGTTCTATATTATCAGAAGTAGTATTCCACATTTTAGAGATGGAAAGTTGAGAGCTACGGTCCAGATACTAACTAGCTGATATATTTTCAAGCTTTAAGTATTTTAAGACTGGTACATGAAATGAATATATTGTTTTAACTCATTTTAGCTGTCATGTTCCTAACCTTTTCGTCGTAATAATCCTCTTCCTAAGCATCCTTAACTAATAAAAGGATATTGAAAGTACTTAACTGATTCCCCACCCCAAAAAGTAATAAACCGGACAAACATCACGGATGTAAGCACACGTTAGTACTATACAATGATATGAAGAGCTCTGTAACCCACACACAGCCCACCACATAGTCCTGTTTGTATGACTGCCGGATCTCTCTAGCGCCTGCGCACTGTATTTTTCCCAGCTGTCAGGCTGAGCAAGGTGATGATGTCTGTTTTACCCAGCAGCAGTGGCTGTAGTGCTTCCATCAGTGACACTCCCTCCTCTTGATCGTCTGAACCTAGAACACCAAACCTGCAGGGAAAGGCATGGCTGAGCCGGGCCAGGGGCAGCCCCGGCTGAATGGTAAATAAGTCAGTATATTATTGATTTTTAGAAATGCTATTCATCAATTGATTCAGGTCCGTGGCCTGCAAAGCCTCGGGATTGCCTGGGAACTTGCACAGCATAACCTACGGGATTATAAACGGTGGCAAACAACACTCTGAAAGGAGCTTGCATGGTCTTGGCATTGGGCTGCTCTGACGGTGGTCTGTGCTTCATTACATTTCAGTTTATCTTCTGTAATTGTTAAAGGTGACAGACAAATTGTATAATGTATGCGAATATTTACATTTTTTGTAAATACATGGCTATGTAGGCGTTTCTGAGTTATTGATTACTGGTCTTTGGAACTGTCACGAGTTGCCACATTTCTAATATGTGGGTCTTGCCTTTGTCGACAGGTGAGTCTTTGTAATGCATGACAGGCAGTGTGCTGTTCACGTGAGGTTTATTGTCTTTTATCTTGTCGGTAAAGACCAAGTCTAGGAGTCGGCATTTTTATTTGACAGCTAGGAGGGGCATGAAGATCAAGGTGTTTGTTCTTTACGTGGTCTTTCCTAAGGTATCGTTATCCAGTGGGTGTAGGTTGGCTCACATGTGTCACAAACGCTGCCTATATAGGGGTCCTTGTTTCGGTATACACAGGTTGCAGTTTACAATTTAAAAACCGCACTGTTGTTGAAAGAATGCTAAGGCTTGTGATTAAAAGTTTACCTAATGTGTCAACGGTTTGTAGTTATGAATGCTGTTGGTCACGAATGTCTATTGCAAGAAGAAAGCATTATTTTTTTAAAAGGTATATATTTGATCCATGATTCTCTGAACAGGACAGTAGTAGATAGTGATGATTGTAAAGATACTGACGTCAGATCTTCAGCCTGATTGTAAAGTGATATGTTTATAACTCGAGTATGATTTTATGAGTTTTCATGTATCTTGCATATCAGGTCTATTAGGTGTGCTGTCGGGTTTTTTAAAATGCTGTCCTTAGTTTTTATTGTCCTATTAATTGTTGACTTTGTGTGAGTGGGTGGTGTGGGGGGTCCTGGCCAACAGTTTTTTTCATATATCAAGTCATTATTCTGTTTTATTGTGTTTCATTCACACTTACGTTCCTCCCAATGTAATAGATTTTATATTTGGGATGGGTGTGCAAAAGTAAACCAGATAAAACTGTACATTAGGAAATTAAATGGTTTGGTGTAGTCACTTACAAAAATCAGGTGGTGGTAACACAAAATCTTACCCTGCTTAGTCTTTTTTTGAGATCTCCAGTTGATGCACTATGTTATTTTCCTTGTTCCATATCCCTTTGACTTAACTTCCCATCGTTGAGATCGTGTACATCTCTCCGTATTCATTTACCATTCAAGTTAGTAATATGTATTTTATTTTTTTTATCCCTGTCTGGTGGATTTAATTTTTAATGTGTGCTCTTTTCTAGTGTTGACAGTCAAATCAAACTAACTTTTTGTTGTATTTCTGTTACACTGTCTTGTTGTTTTCGGATTGCGCATTCCCATCTTTTTTGTTCTGTGCCACAATAACATTCTTTCACATAGTAAGCTTTATATGTAAGAATGTTAAGATAGAGTAAAGTATATTAACATTAACGTTCTGCCTTTTGTCTTCATTTTGCTGTAATGACTTTAGGCTGACTTCCTGACCCTTATTTCCTTAT
This sequence comes from Protopterus annectens, assembly GCF_019279795.1. NCBI lineage: Eukaryota > Metazoa > Chordata > Ceratodontiformes > Protopteridae > Protopterus > Protopterus annectens. Next base: position 329,410,851 of record NC_056743.1, read on the forward strand.
CCATGTAATAACTTGCTTTACCTCTTCATACTTGAATTATTTTGTTTCTTCTTTCTGACCGTGTCTGTATTATTTGTCATGATTTCACCCTCTCACGTACTCCTCTGTTCTTAGCAATTAACAGCAGAACCATGTGTGTGTGTGTGTGTGTGTGTGTGTGTGTGTGTGTGTGTGTGTGTACGCGCGCGCTATGTCAGCTCATATGTAATAATTTCTGTGAACTAGTTATCAGACAGACTAAGCCACTGTGTATCACACTTTCCAACAGACAATACCAAGTCTATGCGTAATCATTTCTGTGAACTAGTTATCAGGCAGACTAAGCCACTGTGTATCACACTTTCCAACAGACAATACCAAGTCTATGACTATGTAATCAGTAGTTGTACATTTCATTCATCCTTTCATTTTCTAAACCACTTGTCCCAGTGAGAGTTATGGTGTTAGCATGCTGTCCATGGTGGACTAGACTCTCTTCTAGCCCCAACAGCAATCTGTAGCTCATCCTGTGGGATTCAGGTACCTGTACAGTATAATTACCCAAACAAGTCGTGGTTCCTCTTTTAAGTGGGCTGTGTTTGGTAAACAGCTCTGGGGAGCACCCAGAAAGCATTGTCCTTATGTGATCCTGGTAAGTGACTCTTTTACAGTGGCTGTATTGTGCGATCTTCCCAGATTGATAAACTCCTCACTCTCTTATGTACAGGTCACCCATTTTTAATTAATCTTGTTTCTGGTGTTTGTGTCTATATTTGCAATGTCATACTATTTTGGAAGGGGGTGGTTGGCTTAATGGTTAAAGTGCTTACCTCATAAAGACAAGGTGCAAGGTTTGATTCTCACCCATTGGGGTTGCATGCCTAGGTTTGAAAAGGCTGTCTGGGGTCATTCGTCTAGCAGTCACCTGTGAACCGTAACACCATGAACCTTAAACCATTTTCAGACAATGAACCGATATGTATACCCACAAATGAAGCTGAGGATTTAGACTGATTGGTAAATTGTAAACTTTGTCCTGTAACTCAGCTCTTGCTTTACAACAGTCTAGTATAACTGCTCCTGCTGCACCCATCCATTTATCACATTTCCTTTCCCCTTTAACATTTACTTCATCAAAATTCCTTTTCTCATGCTATGGTCATGACCCTTGGACCGAGTGCAGTATTTTGCTGTACAAAGTGACAGTTAATTCTGTTAGTTTTCTTCAAGATAACACCATGAAATGAGATGTAATTATTCTTGTTGTGGATGTTATTGTTGATAATATTCAGCAGAAAGCATTGGTGCACAAGAATGTCTTCACAAATAGTGTTTGATGCTATATGAAGATCTGCAGCAGTGGTAGGGTCAGAGCTGTCTGCCTTGACGGAAATTTTGCTTGATTGTCATTGTCTGCATTATTTTTGATGGAGGTTTACCAGTTGGATTAATTTTGTCTGATTTGATCAGGATGACAATGATGGTATGGACTATTTTTTTAACTGATGCAGTCATGCAGTTTGTTACCCGCCTT
>NC_056743.1:329417363-329432363 GCF_019279795.1 Protopterus annectens
CCTGAAAAGCAGTGTGGATCTGCTCTGTGGTTTCCTTCTCTGACCACAGTCTGCTGTAATTAAAACATTAAGGGATACAGTGTGATATACTTAGTGTACTAGCGATTAGATTAACATAATCTTTACAGTTTGTGCAGAAGTTATGTTTAGGTTCTGTAGACGTTATGTTCTGTTATTTTGTCAGTATCATTCATTGTGGAACTAATGGTTTAGATTGGCAGATGATTACCTTTGATGGTAGATGTATATTATTTTAATGTTAGTACCTTATCTTTTTTTAGCTTGGAAATAAATAGGTACTGCAGTTCTACTTAGGTATTTCAATTCTACTTCAGTTTTTTCTTATGATGCATATTTTTCTTTATCAGTTCTCCTCTGTCAATAAATTTTATTCGTTTATTTTCTTGTTGCTTCTATCCTGCTTCTTGGCTGAAAAAGAACCTCTGACCAGCCCATGTATTCATTTCACAAAAGACAAATAAATAAAGGATCCCATGGGCAAGCAGACCCCTTCATTCAACAGAATCACAGACAAGGCAAAGGTCATTAATTGCTTATGGTATATGTAATTGCTACCAGTGTGCATAGCTGAGTTACTCCTAGCCAGTAGCTGAAATCATACCTCTCAACTGTCCTGATTTTGGCCCATATTTTAGCTCTGCTTCTCTTAATCCCTCCTAAAACTGGTAACTTTTGTAGAGAAGAAGTTAAGTTTCACTTAATAACGATATGTCTTATTGATTTATTTTCTTTCAGAAATATATAAATTAATTATTATTTGGTTAGTGTCGTAAGTTAATAGTACTAATATTTTAAAAGTGTCCCAGATTATTTCTGGATTTGTCCCTGATTGGCTAAGAGCTATGGTTGAAATTACTCAGACGTCTGTGCAGTATTGCCTGTACTACACCTGTTATACTTTACTCATGTACATGCTGTTTCTTGCATTCAGCAGTTTTAAATTACCAGTGGTATGACAAGTTGTAGGTTACACCATGCATATTTTGTTGTTGGGACATGCCTACGTAGTATGTTTTAATTGAAAAGCAGAAAGACACAACAACAACCAGTTAGCATTAAGCCTAGCCAGAAGTTGGAAGTCTGCATGTATTTATCCCCATATTATTTCAGCAATTTTTTCTTTCATTTTATTGAATGGCAAATAATAAATCTCTACAATTTTATAGTGTTTAAAATGGGAAGTAAAATGTAACACATATAAAATAAACGTTAACATGGATCAATAAAGTTTAAAAGAACATTTACATCAAAAGAATTGTCCAGAATTATTTGCTGTATCATTCTCCAGTTCCACAAATTTTCTTGAATTTTACAATGAATTTCACTTTCTGTTAACAAAAAAACAAAACTTATTCAGCTGTAATGGGGTTTAAGTGCAGCCAGTGTTAACTAATGCATTTTTTTTAATGGTAAGAGACTACACATCTTCTCAACAAAGTCATCAAAAGTTTCAGCCAGTTCTTGCATCCATGATATTTGTGAGTTGGACTGTAACATTGTAAGCTTTCTGCTAAACATTTCTGTACGTGTACAGTACATTTATTGTACCCCCAAAATGTGAAATGCATCTGCTTCTGAAAAATTCCTTTTTCATGAGTAGAGTGAGCAGCTAAGTTTGAAGGTTAAAATAGAAATTATGGTAAACCATAAAAATACATTATTTTTGAAAAAGGAATAAAATTGCATATGTGTTCCCACATTCAACACCAGTTTAAAACTAAATCAAGCAACAAAGCATATATGTTCTATACAGAGGCATGAAAATAGTTATCGGAGTATTTCAGCATCAAATGATGCTGTGTTTCTGAGCCCAGTCATTCCTTAAATCGAGTTTTCAGCATCAGTATCAAAGTTTTGTATAACACTTTTAGTCGATCCTTTAGAACTGCAGTTTTATGTTAGTAGGTTTCCATGCATTAAGCATAATGTTGTAGCTAGTTGGTATTTGGAGTTTTATTGAAGATCTCTGCAGCTGAGACTTAGGGTATTATAAATTGAGAATTGTCATTCCCTCTAGCTATAGTGTATTTTTATTGTTGGTAAAATATTCTGATTTAAGATTGGCTTTAGCAGAAAAAGCAAGGCTGTCAATCGCAGTATTGTTATGAGTTCTGGAACTGAAGTTGCAATTTATTTTATTTGTGTTGGAAACTCATATCATTATGTCTGCTGGGCACTGGAAAACCAATGTTGTTCAATTGATGTAATGACAAATAATTTTGAGAATTACATGAACTGCAAGAAATTAATTTCAGTCAATACTTAAAGAAATAAACCCAGACTGTTCACTGGAAGTCTGATAGTTAAACTAAAACTGAAATAATGTGGTCACATAATGCAAGGAAAGAATTCCTTAGAGAAGACACTGTAAGTGGGAAAGATTGAAAATGAAAAAAAAAAACATTAATATCCAATGTGTTTAGCTAATACAACTAACTGAGAAAAATTATATTTTAGTTACCACTGACTTCACAGGCAACACTTTATAGAGAAGGCGCTGACTGATTCTGGACAGCTGGTTGTCTTTGTTTTCATATAGAGCCTTTGAAAAGATTTCTTCCCTGTTTAGTCCATAAAGAAGACATTAGCTAAATTAACAGTTCTGCTGTGTAGTGGTGCTGCGGTAGCGTTGTCGTTTCACAGTAAGACGTCCCATTCGATTCTCAGCTAGAGCGTCTTCTGTGTGGAGGCATGCGTGAATGGGCATCCCTTCGTTGAAGGTTGTGCGTCAGGGCTGGTAACTCGGCATGTAAAAATCCACTACCAAACTTTAGCGGACCGGAGTTCCGCTGTGGCGACCCCTAACCGGGATAAGCCAAAAGACACATCAACAGTTCTGCTGTATGTAACATTTAAGGAGGAGTTGTAGTACTTTAGCAAAGGTCCAGAAGGGTGTTCTGGAATGAGCCAGTGCTGGGAAATACTCAGCATTGTACTTTCGGGCAGATCCCCCTTTTTGGTTTTGATAAAGCAGTCTTGTCTCTTCAGTTCTTGCTTGTTTAAAATTTTGAATCTATTTACCATCCCGTGAATTAGTTCTGTTTAATTTTTTTGTGACATTCTTCATCTGAGCTGTGCTACAATTTGTCTGTTGTAACTAGTGCACTATTATGGTAAACAAATTTAAATAAGTAAATAACATTTCTAAAGCAGCGTTGCTAAGTAATCAGTAAATTCTTGCCCAATTGTGGTAGTACAATTTTTTCCTTAAGGTAATATACTTTTTGACAGGAAGTAATAAAGAGTTCTAAGTTGTGCTATGTGTGTGTATCTGAAACAGTCTCACTTTTCAAAGCTCTGTTGTACTTTTTTGTTTTAGTAAAAACTATATATTTTTATGCCGCTTTTCACATCTCCAGGATCTTTGCCTGGTTTTGGGATTGATATAGATAATGCCTGATTGAAACATTGCTCTATAAAATCTAAAACCAAATATATTAACACAAAATGTACATCAATAATGAAATTGAGGCCATTGGTAAAAAAAATATTTTATCAGCTGGAATTTTTTGCTCTGTCTTCTGTTGAACACGGATGACCTGGTAAACACAACAGAGCAAAATAAATAAAAATGTTTCACATCCTGATATATAATTGCCTTACTTCAGTGTTTTGGCTTTGTGCTTTTTACTTCCAGTGAGACTTATTGAATTACAACTTGATGAGCAGTTGTGTCAAGTGTATTTGCTTGGGTATTCACCCCTATAAAAAAATAAATGTAAGTATTTTTAAGGGAGGGGGGCAGGTCCCCAACCTCCAACTTCATGGTTGCAGCAAAACAAAGGGAAATCTGAAAACATCGAAGTCACTTCCAGTGCACACTTAGAAACTGCACTGGCAGCAATTGTTTTTTTTTTTCGAAAACAGCAATTGGGGATTTCTACAGCAGTGAGATAAACCAACGAGATGGAATCTCAGCCAGTTTGCACTCAGGTACAGGTTTGCCCTGCTTTTCAGTTATGGACAGGAGCCTCTGATCCTAAAACTCACCTTAAACATCATGCCCTAGTGTACACAGTTGTTACCTTCAGTAGAGCTTTTGAGAGGAAAAGATGACAGCACATGTGTAGAGAAAAGCAGTGTTTGCTAAAAGAATAGATTTTTTTATTTCATTTTACTGTTTGAAGGCAAAGTTCATGCCCCTGAACCTCATAATTCTGTCTAATGATAACAGGTAAATTTTCAAGCCATTACTTTGTCTCCCATTTCCCCCTTTGCAGGCGTAGCTTCTGTCTAATGATAACAGGTAAATTCTCAAGCCATTACTTCGTCTCCCATTTCCCCCTTTGCAGGCGTAGCTGACAAGAAGTCTAGCAGAATGACTTTGTATTTTGCCTGCAGTCTGAATTTCTTAGTTCTTGCAAGCAAATTTAACATTTTTTTACGGTCTTCTGCTACTTAAATGTTGACTGTTTCTCTTCTGAGAAATAGTACAATCAAGTTCCCTTTTTGGCTTAATGTGCTTGTACTGTAAATATTATTAGCAGTGGTAGTCTGATTTTTTTCCTTTTTAAAAAGTTTAAACAATTAAAATGCTGCCTACTATTTTTAACCAGAGCATGCTTGTATTTTCTCATGAACCAACTACTACTGCTTATTTCCTTGAATCCATTCTTCCAAAGTCGATGGCCTGACTGTGTATACTGTTTTTTTTTTCATTAGAAAATAAGGATGTTTCAGCCATTTGCTTCAAATGAGATCTGAACAGAACTGTCTTTTATCATGCATTCTAACTGTACAAAGTAAATGGACAGATGTTTGTGTGGATTTTAGAGAAATTAAAGTCTAAGAATTCTATGCAGTTATAAGAGGAAGTGCATTCAAAGGTGATGGTGCTGTTAACTTTTTTGCCTGCTGTTCACTGATGCAGTCTGTTCTTAGTTTTTATTTACCTTTATTTAGTTTTTTTAGCAAGTTGTTATTGATGTTGTTTTCAGCATGTAATCCTGAACTGGCTTGTGTTTGTGGCCAGAGTTTGTGTTGTGTTTGCTTTTCAGTCTGTGTGATTATACCTAAAACCAGGTGCAGAGCTTTTGCTGTTGTCCAGTTAGGGAAATCAAATGTAAACTGTGCAGCACAAGTGATTTTGAATGTAGAAGTACTCTTTGCATGTGTTGTTAAAAGTTAGGACACTCCAAGGTTACATTGTTATACTATTGCAGAGTTTTGACTTAATCATGACATTGGTTTTAATTAAAAATAAAAACAGGCTTTCACAGCAAATTGGCACAGCTTAGCTGCTTCTTTTACTTTGGGTTATTTTTATTAGTGGTTTCTGAAAACATTTTCACTGTAGGGAACTTGAATGGGAAAGGTCTTGTGTAACTGGAAGGACCTTAGAGTGGCAAATGCAGTTGCGTATTTCTGATTCTGGGTATCTAATTTGAGGTGTGTGGGCTTCTAAAATAAGGTAGGTAACACAAGATGAAACTTGTTTCTTAGCTGCTGCCTGAAACTTCCTTACCTGACAGCAGTCGGTGGAACGATGTTTGTATACACTGTTGGTGGGGTCCAAAACTGTGTATATAGTCATTTTTACAGGAGAATTATCTGTTAACTTGTATTGCAGGATTTCATGCAGAATTATTAGGTACTTGCGTATTATCGCAACCACATTTCATACAGGAGCAACGAGTGTTTTCCAAGCCGTATAGCTGTTTCTCCTGTTCGAAATCTCATTGCGAAAAGATGTAAGTCCCGCTTTTTTACTTAAAGTATTACTTTGTTCTTGAGATTCACTCAATGAGTAATATCGCAACCATGTTTCGAACAGGAGAAATGTCTCTTTTCCAAGCCATATACATATTTCACCAGTTCACAATCTGATTGCGATAAGACGTAAGTACTATTACATATTAGATTCCTTTCAAGGTATAATTATTTAAGTTAGATGGTAACAAATATATATGATTTTTGTTATATTCTGCTATCCAGTAAATGAATAAAACTGTAACTAATAAAACAGGTAGGCTTTGCAAGTAGCTGGGAGGGCGAAGAATATAAATGGGCTGTTGAATGCACACTGATTGATTAGTAAGGCACTTATGGTACGTAAAAAGAGTACTTTTAAAACTTTTGACAGCTTTGGTTATAAGTATACTAATTTCATGCACATGGTTGTAAACCCCGACTTAGGTAAACTATGTTATGGTAACAGGATGGGTATCGACAGTACCAGTTCTTTATTTGATGATTTGTGAACGTCAGCACTTTAATGTAGGGGAAGCTGTAGAACACAGACATACAGGGAAAACTGTTGTAGAACACAAATACACATGTGTTTTCAGGTGGTGCTCTTCCTGCCTCATACACAATGTGACAGAGTAGTAATTAATAGCTCGGACATCCCTTTTAAGATTAACTAAATATTTTTGGCAAAACATAAGGAATTATCGCAGGTTGGAAATGTGGTTGCGATAATACGCAAGTACCAATTATTATTATGATAAGAATTTGGGAAATGTAAGGGATTTGTGAGGCAGTGTGTAGTGAGGTTATTCCCAGTTAATCTCCTAAACAGGTTAAGTATATGAGGCTGAAGGTTCAGAGTGGTGCAGAATTTATCAGTTTTATATTTAAGCTTTTTTTATACTCAGTCAGGCACAAATCTGGCACCACTGGGAAGACTGAGAACGTTTTAGTTTCTCTCAACAACATATTTTCATGTCGTTTTGTTTCTGCTGTTTAGTTTCAGTTAATCTTCTGGGTTGAGTCATTTTAACCTTATGGTCCCTTTTTTAGAGGACATCCAAATTAACATTTGTATTGAAGAATTTGATCAGAATTCTTTCCAAATGTCTCTTACTGTACATCAGTATCCACCTGAAGTTCCACTAAATTAGAAAGACAGCACCGCACCCACCCAAAGGAAGTGTTGTGTGTGCTGTATCTGTTAAGGCCGGTGTGTTGATAATAGTTTACTCCAAAGATTAGAGATCAACTTTCTTTGCGAGTTTGACTATACCTGTCATAAAAGTTGAGTGTGATGTACAACTTGTGAAATATGTAGACAGTGAATAGCATTTGTCTGGGACATTAAGTATGCTCAAATTCTAACATATAGGAGATGGTAATGAATATATCCTTAGACCATCTCTTTTATGTCCTTTATGTTAAGATGTGAGCATGGTGTGTAGTGTGTGTGTATATATATGTGTGTGTATATATATGTGTGTGTGTGTGTGTGTGTGTGTGTGTGTGTGTGTGTGTGTGTGTGTGTGTGTGTGTGTGTGTGTGTGTGTGTGTGTGGCTACTGTTCAATCTCAGCCTTACTACAGGTTATGTACCCAAAGAGTGGCGTACAGCAACAGTGGTCCCTCTCCACAAAGGTGGTGCCTCAACGGATCTTGGAAACTATCGCCCCATAAGCCTGACTAGCTTGGTCTGCAAATTTATGGAGAGGATCATCATGGAACTCATAAATAAAGATATTGGGGACCTACAGACACTGGATCCTACCCAGTTTGGCTTTGTTAAGGGCAGATCCTGCCTCTTAAACCTGGTCAATTTCTTTGAAACGGTCACCAAGGCCATTGACGAGGGGAATGTGGTCCACACAGCCTACCTGGACCTCGCAAAGGCCTTCGATACAATACCTCACTCGGGCATCATAGATGAGCTCTGCAGCTTAAATATAAACCCCTATGTCACTAGATGGGTTGCAAACTGTCTCAAGGACAGAACCCACATGGTAAGAATTGCTGGAGCCATGTCAGACTCCAAACCAGTTACAAGTGGCATCTCACAGGGCTCAGTCCTGGGACCTCTCTTGTTCTGTATATATTTCTCGGAGGTACAGGCCAACACGGAAGGACTGTGGCTGACCAAGTTCACAGATGACTGCAAACTGGGGGCCATAATCAACTCCCCAGCTGACACAAGCATCCTCCAAAAGGGTCTCATAGAAACTGATAACTGGTGCCAGAGCCATGGCCTCAAGCTAAACGCCAAAAAGTGTATAGTCATCCCCTTTGGCAAAAACAAAGTGCCCCCAAATTACCACATAGGTGGTAATCCATTAAGTAAGGAAGAAGTAATTAGGGACCTGGGGACCCAAGTTGATAGCAATCTCTCATTTGACAACCACGTGGCCAAATTGGTTAGAAAAACCTTCTATATAGCCCACCTAATCATGAAGGGATTCACATCTAGATCAGGAGAGGTCATTGTGCCTCTTTACTCATCCCTCATCAGACCCATAATTGAGTACAATGCCCCTTCAGGGATGTACCTCACCAGACACCTGCAGCAACTAGAAAGACCCCAAAAGTACCTCACCAAGAGGATCAAAAGGCTCAAACAGACGCCATATGCTGCCCGGTTAAAGAAACTCCAGCTCTACTCTGTTGCATACCGCCTGCTTAGAGGCGATCTGTGCCTGACGTATAAAGCCATGTCCAACCCAGAATTAATGGACATGCTGCACCTCAGAAAATCCAAATCCCATCGAACTACGCGCTCAAGGGACTTGACCCTCAGCACTGAAATAAATAAGACATGCTGGAGGGACAGATTCATAACCCAGAGGCTCCCTTCACTCTGGAATAAAATCCCAGTCCAAGTTAGGCAGAGTCCCTCACTGACTCTCTTAAAGAGGAATCTTGATGAGTGGATGGGAGATTGTAGGTTTACCCTGGGTATCACTTCTGTGTCACTGTTAGACAGAGGCACAGTATACTAACCTCGAAAAAGGGCATAGTAAAATTCATGTAAAATGGGTGGCGAAAGCCAAACACACTGGCTAGGCTTACAAATGCCCTAGGGCAGATAGCCTAGTGTGAACCTATGCACCTATGAACCTGTGTGTGTGTGTGTGTGTGTGTGTGTGTGTGTGTGTGTGTGTATATATATATATATATATATATATATATATATATATATATTTAGTGTGTGTGTATATGTGAATATATATATATATATATATATATATATATATATATATATATATATATGTGTGTGTGTTTATATATATATATATATATATATGTGTGTGTGTGTGTATATGTATGTGTGTGTGTGTGTGTATATATATATATATATATATATATATATATATATATATATATATAATGTGTGTGTATATAACAGAGATATATATATATGTGTGTGTGTGTGTGTGTGTGTGTGTGTGTATATATATATATATATATGTGTGTGTGTGTGTGTGTGTGTGTATATATATATATATATATATATATATATATGTGTGTGTGTGTGTGTGTGTGTGTGTGTGTGTGTGTGTGTGTGTGTGTGTGTATATATATATATATATATATATATATATATATATATATATAATGTGTGTGTATATAATATATATATATATATATATATATATATATATATATATACACATATATATATATATGTGTGTATGTGTGTGTGTATATATATATATATATATATATATATATATATATATATATATATATATATTTTTTTTTTTTTATATATTATTATATTCAGAGATCTGAGTTCTGCCTTAGGGGTATACAAGTATAGTAACTTGTGTGGTTGATTTACACAATACACAGAGGAGAATTTGGTATGCTAAAACACTTGAGTATAAGTAAACTTGGTCTCCAAGGGTAGCGAGCCAATGATAAGGTTGTTTAGTGGGCTCTAGAAGGTGATTAGGTGACTCAGCAGAGGTCCTGAGCACTGTCTCATAAGTGTATGCCAGCTTTTTAGAAGACTCTGCCTGTTGTTGAGAACTTCCACAATAATCCTGGGGTTAAGAATGATGTCTATTTACCTATTGTGTTGTCTCTTTAGTGAAGAAGGTGTTTAACCTGTATAGCAATTCTGTCTGCGGGGTAATCTGAGGCAGTAGTACCTGTAAATTAATACTATGCAGTGTTTTCATCAAGTATCACTTCAGGTATTTTACCTGGTTTACAATCTATGTGGTTTCTTATTTTCAGATGTTATGCGTAATAGGGACCTGTCCAAGAGACAGATTTTTTTTTTAGTAAAGAGTGCCAGTTTCTGAGGTATTAAACATTGACATTGTCATATAACCAGTTTTGAACCACTTCAAAATCTGCTTGCAAATTGCACTTGACAGTGCTGGTAGTGATATGTAGGTGATTAAATTGGAGTCATCTGATTTACTGAACTAGATTTGCTTGTTCTTACAAAGAATAAGTAGTAATGGGACAAGGATTATCGCTAGTGTGCACCTACTTTAAATGTCTTAGGTTTGAGAGACACAAATGCCACCTTGTCAATTTCTGAAATACATTGAAGAAAATTGATGCATGATCTACTTTGTTCATTTGACGGGAGTGTTGAGTTGAAGACTGTTCCCACTTTTGATGTCATGGCCTGGTGTAGAGCCATGTTGAATAACTGAAGACATTATCTCTATATTGGAGGTAATTTTAGACGAACCACTACTGAGTAAGAATTTTTGCCTTTTGGAGTGGAATGTTATTGACCATTTTACATGTAGGGGTGCCACAGTAGTGGATTTCCACATTTTGGGTGTCCTCTCTTCCATTAAGTTGCTGCTTATTAGCCTGTCAGGATAGGCTATGTATTCTGTATTGTGCTAGGCTACCATAGCGGCTTACCTGTAATATATATTTCCCAGAATTTGGGGATGTAATGTAAGCATTTTTTCAGTGGGTGGAGACTGGTTTAGAAAAGAGGCTTTTGTCCGTAATTATGCAAATTAGTTGTACTGTTCATACAAAAAGAGTTTCTCAAGTACTACTTTAAAAATATCATTTTTCTTCTGTGTGACAGTGGAACAGTAAGTACTTAATTTTTTTTTTTTTTTTTTTTTTTGAAACATCACAGGTCAGACCTCCTTTTTGACATGTAGCTGTTAAAAAGTGTTGATGTAACATAATTGTTGTAAGGAGGAGGGTGCTTAAGTCTTTGTCAGATAGCAGTTGCAGCACTGAAAACTAAAAACTCCAGTGAAGGCTGAAGCCATGTTAGCACTAGGTGCATAGCAGTTGCAGGCCTCGATGGTGTACGTTTGTATACTTCTTTATGTAATTGATAAACCAGGGTCTATATCACGTTGTTGAACTCTTAGAAGTTCGAACGTCATATGGCCAGCACCAGTACAGTGTGGAATGGGAAGATTTCCCTTTTCTGCACTGTAGTGCGGTTTCGGAGTTGGTATATTTAAAGAGCTGGTGGTGTGGGGGGGTGCAGGGGGACTTGCCCCCTTGCTTAAACTGTTCAGGTAGGTTTTTTCTTTGTTTTTTTTCTTTTTTTTTTAATTACATTTTCGAACTTTTAAAAGTTCAGTCATATGGTATTAACCATATGACGTTCAAACTTTTATAGTTTGATTATGTAATATAAATGCGATAAACCATATCTAAGGTTTGTGTAATTGATAAACCATACTAAGGTGTGCAATGAAAGGAAAGCAGAGCATACCATAGGGAATAAGAAAGCAAAAGACCAGTGGGTAGGTAATCCTTTAATGCATACCTTGGAGTTTTGAAACTTCTGAATTTCTAATTTTGGTGAGTTAGTGTCCTACCAACTAGAGAAATTGCTAGAGTTTTAGACTGTTTGAGAAACTTATGGGAATTTGTATTATTTCATATTGCATACAATATTTTGAATTATTACTTTGGATAGCACATATTTCCATTTTTTACTAAGACCTTGTTTTTGACTTTGTGTACGAAAGTTTATGTTGAAATATCTTCAGTTAAAGTCACTTGCTTGAAGTTAAACAGTGTGTAAATGAGTTGAAGAATTAAGAAACTTATGTTTAGGTTCATAACATTAGAGTATGATTAGTGCTCATTCATCAGTGCATCCTTTGAATTTCTGCTTTCCAGTGCTCCAGTTTGACTGCACAATCATATTTAATTTGGCTTTTTATTATGTTTGGTAAGAAAGGAGTCTCCCTGAAATACTTCAGTTTCTTTAACAGAAAATCCAAGCTTATACCTTGTAAATCATGCTATACCCTTTCATATTTCAGAAGTAGCTTTTTTCACACTCTGGGACGCAATACCCTTACCTTTGCAAAATATGTTTTTGCTAGCCTGCCTAAACAGAGCAGACATCCATTCAGCAGGACACGCTACTTGTTTTAAGATGCTGAGCATAGTAGGGACAAATACAGTTTATGAGTTCCTAAGTTGTTACTAAGCTAATGACCACTAGCAGCCCAAACCCGTTTGGATCCAGAGTATCATGTGTGTCTATATGGAGGAAGAGCATGTTGATAGGAAGGTAACTAAGGGATTTGTATTTGGGTGGATGTTAGGATAATATGTTTTCTTATTGATGACCTCTGTCCATAAGGGACATGGGGCCCAGTCAAAAGTAAATTTACTATTTCCCAACCCATTGTCAAGGATTCGTTTGAATAGGGCCAGGGATGAACTCTGTTTTACATGGGTATATTCCTTAGTGCAGGGATCCTTTGGGACACATGTCTGTCTCTCCAGCACATTCTGTTTATGTAACAAGTGAAGTTCAGATCCCTAGATCTAGTGTTTCTGGTGGTGTTTGTTTTGCACATGTGCAATAGATCTGTTGGGGCTGGGTCTGAGGAATTCCCTGTAAGCCAGGCAAACATCCCCTGTCAGCAGCCAGTAGGAGACTGAATTCAGAGATGGTGCCTTTAGACAGTCAGTGTAGGGCAGGGTATTCACTGGGTAGAAAACTTTGTGGGTGTTCCATCTGTTTCAAGTATCTGGTCAGGTACATGCTAAAGGGGGCATTGTACTCGATAATGGATCTGATAAGGGCTGAGTAGAGTGGTACTATAACTTCCTTGGACCTGCACGCAAGTTTCTTTTAAGCACCTCAGCATAAGTCTGTCTGTGTGTGTGTGTGTGTGTGTGTGTGTGTGTGTGTGTGTGTGTGTGTGTGTGTGCTTGATGAGCGGTATATGTGAAGGGTGTAGTGTGGGTATTCATGACTACCTCGTTTGTATGTGAGATTTTTTCTCCAATGTGTATTTACATCTCTCACATACTGTGTTATTTTAAAACTGGTTGTCTGAGAACATGCATCAGTTGCCCAAGTCTACCAAGCTGGCCCCAAAGACATTAGGAAGTTACATATCCATGTTGTCCAGGACTGCAATAGGGGGGGCTATTTTAGGATTAAGGATTGGGTTTTAACAAGGGTCTCCTAGGGTAGTTTCTGGGGTTATACAATACTAGGATATGGTAATGCTGTTCTATATGCAAACTAGTTTCTGAGGTTAAGGGTAGATGTTGTATAGTGCTAGGATATGGTAGTGCTATTCAATGTACAAACTAGCTGTTCTAAGCTTAATTCCATGCAGTGACACTTTTTAACAGGTTTTGGACCTAATCCTAAGTTTATAGGGAAATGTTACTGTCTTGGTGTTTGCTACTATACAGAGCAGTTCTAACCAGTGCTGTGTGTTTGGCAGCTCCATGCAAACTCTCCCGATTTATAATTTAGAATATAGCTTGAAAACTGACTTCTAGCCACACTTTGATTTCCCTGGAGTACTTGCCATCTCAGAGAGACCAGGTGGACACCTTTTGCCACAAGATGGATGATCCTGGAATTTTTTTAATGTGAAATCATAGCAAAAGTAACTCTCAAGTGCAGATTAAACAACAAAAACAGTAACCAAGTTCCTGGATAAATTGCCTTTCTGCAAGGTGAACTGGAGGCAAAAGGAACTAGAAAAATTCAACAAAATAGAAATGAAAATTAAACAGATGCATTAAAGTATACTAAAAATCAGTAGTCATCACTGTGTAAAGCAAGTACGGGTGCAATAAACCAGGAAAATATTCTTATCTTAGCCTGGATGGCTTTGGATGCAGTTGAAACACCTGAAAAGTGTTGCAGAGTTCTGTGGAAGTGAGTAAACTCTCCTGATTTATAGCAAAGAAAAAAAAAAAGCTTGAAAACTGACTTAGGCCGTATAGCCAATAAGTGACCACATTTTGAACTCCTTGGAGTGCTGTCGATTAAGAGACTCTAGGTAAACTCCTGCCACAAGATAGATGATCCTGGAATTTCGCAGTGTGAAAGCACAGCAACAATAGCTTTCATGTGCAGATAAAACGTGGAGCTACCGAACAACTAAGTCCCTGGCAAATTCGTACTTCAATGAAGCAGTCTGGATGTAAACAAAACTAGAAAAATCCAAAAAACAGAGCATTGATGATGATTGCCACAGAATTAAATAAATTGTTTAAAAATTCAAAAACAGTAGCTATGACTGTGTAAAGCAAATACAAGTGTAGTAAATCTAGAAAATATTCTTATCTTAGCTTGCATGTCTCTAGATGCAATTAAACATTTGAAAAAAGTTGCAGAGTTCTGTGGAATCTTTCATTTGTATTTATTTCTTAGATGCATAGGGTACAAGTTAATCTACTAAGAATGTAGTTTGTCGGAACTGGTATGTTGCATATAATTCAATTTTGTATCTTTAAGTAAGTATAACTTTAGTATATGTATCTCTTGTTTTACAAGAGGCAGCTTCTTTGGTCATTAACGGCCTGAGAGCTCTGTGGAAAAAATATAGTTTTTCGTTACTCTGCTGTAATGACAAAGAAATTGAATGACTGTCTGTTTCAAACAAGACTGTGCCCAGCAGCTTAACCACTATGTTAAATGACTTCCATTTTCCCTTTGACAGGCAACTGTTTTACAGCTGAAAACTTACAAAGAGAATTTTGACCAATAAAATGGATTAGATTTACTGCAAGGATTTCTAGGGGCTTTTCAAGTAATATGTGCAGTAACTATGAGATGTTTGCAGAATTAATTGTAAAGTTGGAACATCTGCAGACAGCTGTTCTGTTTTATAATAAGCATCCATTTCATACTGCCTGGAGTCCACAATCAGAAGTGTGAGCGTAGTGCCCGTTCCACTTATCCTTTTACATTATATGGTGTTGCTATAATGTACTTGCTAATAGTAATGCATAAGAATATGTGCAGTGCTACCAGGAAAGTGGCAGAGCTATTAATTTAATTGGTCTGACATGTTACTAG
>NC_056743.1:329434863-329544863 GCF_019279795.1 Protopterus annectens
GAAGTATATGTACATATGTGTGGGGATGTTGGTGTATCCAGCAACACCCTTACACGTGTGCGTTTTTATAAGTTTTCAGATTAGCTTGTTTGATTTTGCTGCTTTCTTCAGTATCACATCTGCCATCTTCTTAATTCCCAAACCATAAAATATATTAAAACAGAGAAATGGCACTGGGTGAACTGTTCAAAAATCTCATACTACGAAGTATGGAAATGTGAACTTTTGTAAGGTTTTTGCCTGTACACTATTTCATCGGAGCTTTCGCTTGTGGTAATGTACAGTTAGCTAAAATGCTTTTCTCTCAAAACAGTATTACTGCGGAGGAGGTGAAAGGAGAACTTTGTATTTGCTCTGAAGTACATCAATCTCAAAGTTACTACATTATGTTAGGAGGTAAAAACATGTTTGTAAGTAACTGTGAGGTTAACACTGACGGGCAGCATTCACAGAGCACTTATTTGTATGGTTGACCTATGCCCATATATTATCATTTTCTTTGTATTACTTTTACACACGTGTGTGTTATCTGTCTCACTATACTGTCTACATACCACAGTTCTTGGTGTTTGCACATGCCTACCTCTCTAGCTATCCATCCATTTTCTAAACCACCTGTTTTAGTAAGGGTCATGGTAGTTGTAAAATGAGCAAGGCAGATCAGACTTTCCTACCCCCTGGAATTGTACCCAGCTCATCCTTCACGATCCATAGGGTGTTCCCAGGCAAGATGAGGAATTAATCTCTCTAGCTTGTCCCAGGATCCTCCTCCCAAGTGTCCCTGACTGGTACATCTCCCATGAGAAGTTCCTAGTGGGTATCCTTACTAGGTGCCCATATCCCATCAACAGACTTTTGTCAGCTCGTAGTCTGAGCTCCTCCCAGATTGTAAAGCCCCCCATCTCTGTGTGTTGTAGAGTGAGCTTAGCAAGCCTACAGAGGAACCTCCTGTCACTGTCTGCAGTTGCATCCTTTTGGCCATTACCTAAAGCTTGTGACTTATGAGAGGGACACAGACTGATCTTTACATTTGAGTTTCATCCTATGACTACAGTTTAGCCCAACACCTGTGGTACTGCCAGTACTGCCCCTGTTCAGTGGCCAATCTCAAGTTATTCTTCACCACATGTGAACAAATTCCCAAAATTTTCCACTTGGTATGGCTGCTCTTTTGTGACATCTAGAGGGCAATTTTCTCGTTTTTTTTTTTTTATGGGAGAGAGAGAGACATGGCTAATGATTTAGAGGTTCTGATTTTCATCACAGGTGCTTTACACTCTGCAGTAAAGTACTCAACTTCCACTTCCTCATTTTGGATACTGCCCTAATGTTGGCTGTAGCACGGCATCTTGTCCATGAAAACCATGAAACGGTACAGAGGTGAGACACCCTCAAGTTCTGCATCCACCTTAAATGTGTTTGACTTAACACTGAATAGTAAAAAATTGTTGCTTCAGAAGTACGAGGAGTGAATGATACTCAGCTGGAGTCCTAGGGCCTTGTACTGTTTAACACCTCCCACAATACATAATTGTGCATCTTCTTCAGGCTCATAAAATAAATATAGGTTGTACAGGCTAGCTCCCATGACCACTTCACCATTTGTAGTAAGTACAAAGAGTTGATTCTATGTTTCTCAACCTGTATGGAGTCTAAAGTGTTCCTCTTGAATCATCAGTCTCAGCTATTTATAAAGTCTCCTTTCCCATCCCCCTGATGTATGCCTTCTTTGGGAGATTGTGAGCTGTAATCCCCTCTGTATTTGGAATACTGTCTTCTGTCCTCCTTTTTGAAAATGAAGACTGCCATTGTCATTTTGCCATGCAAAGCCGTTCTCCACACCTTTTACACAACATTGAACAGAAGCCTTGACCACAGCAGAATTCTATAAGTAAGTAAAGGGCACAGACATCACATACATTGACAGCAAGAAGCATTGATGCAAAAAGTATCATTATGTTATCGTATCGTACTCGATCGGACAGCGCAGTGGTGCAGCGGTAGCGTTGTCGCCTCACAGCAAGAGGTTCTCCGGTTTGATTCTTGGCTGGGGTGCCTTCTGTGTGGAGTCTGCATGTCCTCCCTGCGTTCGTTTTGGGTTTCCTCTGGGTGCTCTGGTTTCCTCCCATATTATAAAAAGACATGCATCTGGAGCATTTCTCCCCGGGCCTCCGCTGAAAATTGGCGCCATTCCAAGTCGGACTTTCCTGGTTAACAAATGTTAAATAAATAAATAAATTAATTAATTAAATTAAATGGTTAAAACACAAAACACATGTTTTGAAGTGGGGGGGGGGGTTAAGTTCCTCTTGCATCCTGGGCTCCCTATGACTCCAAGTATATAACTGCTAAATGTCAGAGGTATCAGTCCACTTTCCTTTTTTTTCTGAAGTTCAGCAGTACAGTGGCATTTTCTGTAATGTAATTGCACACAATTGATGTGACTTTGAAGGAACTGCATGCTTTCAGCTGTAATACTCAACAGTGTGCAGTATTTTCAGCATTTCCAGTCAGGTTTCATGAAGTTGTAGCTTTGCCACTGAAGAACATTTGAATTGCTACAGTGACCTTATCTATGCAAATCGACCTAGTTCCAGAAGTTGCTTCTGGCACTGCTTCCTGAAAGGTAGGACATGTCTGTTGGGGTCTGTTCTTAAAAGTGTCCCTTGCATCACCAGTCATGACCAACATTTCTCTTTCATTGCTCACACCAATTTGGGATTTGTCCCTCCTGTCACATGATGGCTTCAGCAAATTGCCACCACACCCAGGCCTTCACTTAGGCAGCATATGTATGGCAGTCACTTCTTGGCATGCCAGTACATATCAGACAGATCTGGAGCACCCCCTTCAGCTATCACTACCCAAAAGGCTATGCTTTGACTTGATGACTTCATTCCCTACCTGTATTTACCCACGAGTCTTACAGAGACAGTCCCAGAGATTTTTTGTTTTGATTCTAGTTTTTGTTTACATTTTCAGTCTGGCTTTCTGAGCATCCCCCAGCTTTGGCTGTGGCGGTTAGGGGGAGGGGTGCTTACAGGAAGTTTCAGTGGTCTTAGTCAAATTCCATCTCAAATTGCAGTTGTACTCACAACAGCTCTCACTGAGTCATTCATTAGTTTCACCTGTGCTTTTTTCCTGGAGAAAAGTAGCCTTTCAGGAATTTTATGACCTCACTTGCTGCTACCTTGCAGGAAAGCATACGAGCAGTGCACAGCTAAAATATTAGTAAACAAACTTTTCTGTTCATTTCATTTCATATTTGATTTTTGTGGATTTCTGAATTCAAGCTAAGTGCTATGATGTTATGCATGACTGCCATTTTCTCTATAGAAAACATCAAAATGATGTAAGTTTCGAACAGCAGTAGAAACAGTTTTCTTTTTTTTTTTCATGTTTTATTTCCTGATCTCTGAATACTAGTCAGATGTTATGGTTTACTGACCTGCTGTAGAAATACATGTATGTGCAAGCAATAGATTCATTTTAAACAATGAAGTTCAAAACTTTGTCACAATAGGGGCTGTACAGTACTGCAGCCTGTGATAGTTTTACATACTGATTCTGAGATTGCTTTACTAAGGAGTAAGGGGAGTAGTTCAAGAGACTGCTAAGATTTGTTATGAATTCACTAAACTGTACTCTCTTGATTATACTGCTCGCAGTTGTGCTATGCAGAATAAATGAAGGAAATAATGAGCTGTCCGATTAAGATAAGCTTTTTGACGACTTCATAAAAAGTAAACATTGAGAGTATTGCCTAACCACCCCAAAACAAGCACACACAAACATGTAATAACCTTGTCGTTTGCCAGTGATCGGGGACTGAAAGTTTTTGACAGGAACTGAATATTGTTAATTGTGTTCACCAGAGGGAATGAAAACAGGGCTGCATAAAGTAAATTGAAACCAGGAGTTGGATTGATGATTATTCCTTGGCTAAACATCCTAAGTTAGTAACTTACATATTCTGTTACTTCTGTTTACGCTTTTGTTAATGTATATCTTAGGGGCCCAGTTAGTCAGGCAATTCCTTCAACTGTTGGCATCAGGAGCTTCTTCATATTTCTCTATATCATGTCTAATCTTACAGCTTACTCTGTCAACTCTTGCTGGAAGCAAGGCCTTCTCTACATTCTTTAACTTCATCAGCTGTTTTACTCCCTCAGCTCCTGGGGACAAAAGGGGCCTTTATAATAATTCCCACATGCTCTCCAGTAAAAAAAAAACAACTTTTAGATCCTTTCAACTGACCTCCCCGTGGAGAAATAGAATTGAAATTACACTCCAGTCATTAGTAAAACTGAAGATTGTCCCTGCTTATCTACTCTCTTTCTTAGTACTGATTCTCCCAAACTCCCATTCACACTCCACCTCTCTCCACAAACCTCACAGTCCCAACAAAGCACTCTGAATTAACCTCTTCCTGCAAAATGAATGATCCTACTTCCCAGTGTCCAAAAATGTTACATCTCCAAAGTACCCTGGTCAGTACTGACCATCCAACTTTCAGTTTTACCTCCCACTCAAACAGAAAACCACATCCACTTTAGGCCCAGTACCTATTCTTAAAAACTGCACATGTACTGTTATGCTTACACCACTGTTGAATATCCTCTTGATAAGAGATCTAGAGTCTTAACTCATGTTCACATTCCTGTAACCCTCACTAACACCCTCTATCCAAAAGGCATTCATCAGTCTCCCTCAAAATAGGGCATATCAACTGTAACGTCATGTTAAATAAACATTAACACCATTTTTTCTTAACTATCCAGTCAGTATGAGACTTCTCAGGAAGAGCTGTTTCAAAAAATGGTAGCCAACTCTGAATCGTGGGCCAAAAAGGTAGCCCAGTCCTACCTCTTCAGTGCAAAACTAGGAAATGTAGCTAGGGGATCAAGTCTCATCTTCATTAAAGAAAAACACAAAGCTACTCTAAAATTGCAAAGCTTGTCGCAGAGTGATTGTAATCCTAAATTGAACTTCTTCCAAGATGGCTGCACACTGATAAATAGCTTTCCTAGTGTGAAAAAAAGTAACTGAGAGATCAGGGCTAGTAATTCTACCAGTTTTAGTAAAATTCAGTTACTGGCTAGTAAGCACACTGCCTGGATATCAGCAAAGAAGAAACTTGGACACCCTGAAAGGAACTCAACTAGAAAAAGTGAAACGAAAACACTGGCTGGTAAGAATCCTGTGGGTTTTCAGCAAAAAGCAGTTCAAGCTCCAGATTTGGTACAAGAGGTGGCTTCCAGTAATTTAGAGGAAAGAATAAATGTGCTCAGAGCCGATTTAAAATAAATGAAGCATTTAAGGAGTAGCGGTGGTGCAGCGGTAACATTGCTGCCTCACAGCAAGAGGCTCTCCTGTTCGATTCTCGGCTGGAGCGCCTTCTGTCTGGAGTCTGCATGTCCTCCCCAAGGTCGAGTGGCATTCAAAAGACATGCGTAGAATGGGCATGCCTTCATTGAAGGTTGGGCGTCAAGCTGGCACCTGTAAAAAAAATCTACTGCCAATCATTAGTGGACCAGAGTTCCGCTGTGGGAACCCCTAACCGGGAAAAGCCAAAAGAAGAAGAAGAACAACATCAATCAAACAACAAAAGGCTGGAAAAAATGGAAGAAGCTTTGAGCAAGTATTTGGATGAATTGATAAAATTGCAAAAAATCAGAGGTTAAAATTTAAGAAAAACCTGTGTGAGAGCTCTCAAGAAGAGCAGTTTTAAAAAAATGGTAGCGTTAGATGGGAGATTATGCAAAGAAAACCTCAGATTTTCAGCTGTACCTGACAAACTGGAATGAACAGACTGAATTAATTTTGTGTGTATGCTCCAAACCTAGCCATGAGAAAGCAGCCAAGATCTGTATTAGGAAAGGTGCAATCTTACCAGCAGAAAGAGTTTATCCAGTCAAAACAATGGCAGAAAGGCAAATTATTAAAAATTGGAGACAGTAGAGTGTTTGCAGAAAAAGATTGCTTCTCTTCTGCCTGGTGTACAGTGAATACATTTATCCCAGCAATCAAGGAATGTTGAGAGGTAGGTGTAAGATTCAAGTTGCTGTATCCATCTGTCTTCAGAATATGTTTTCCTGGTGGATCAAAAACTAGTTTTGATACAGAACATGCTAATGAGGAAAAAAGTGAGCCATTAAACAGAAGAGGACTCCACTACTCATTCTTCTGATGATAAAACTCATAAACAGACTTTGCCAGTGAAAACTTTTCCAGTGTACCAAATGAAAATGCTTGAGAGACAGAAAAAAGCATAGGAGTTATCTAGAAGAATCAGGAGTACTTTGGACTTAAACCAGACTCTGGAGTTGGGAGATGGAAATGAACAGGAAGAAGACCAGCAACACTGAAAGTAATGAATAATAATAATAATAATGAAGCATCCATCAGATTTTTGAAATACGGCTTGACAAGAAGAAGTGGAAGATAAAGACTGAACTTTTTGACTTTGTTAAACTTGTGGGTAGACTGAATAGTATATACCCCACTTCATGTCATTAATATTTGGAAGAACACTTCTTTTTAGTAACTGTAAGCAAAAACAACTTTTGTTCTTAATAGTATTTGTATGAAATGTTTTGTGTTATAAATTGCATGTTATATAGTAAAGCAGATTTGTGCAGTATCTAGTGAGGGCTATCTAAAGAACATGTTTAAGTTAATGCACTGTAATTTTGGGTGTTGGGTGGGGGATTGGGGTGTACAAATGCACTGATATAATATATATAGAGTTGAGATGTTTCCTCTTTCATTTGCATAAGTGAATGTCCGGATAAGTGCCATTGAATTAATTTAAAAACAAGTTTTCTTTTTGCTTTAAAAATAAAAGAACACTTTTTAACTGCACTGAAACATTTTCCTTTAGCAAGTAAATGTTTGGTGAATTGAGAAGTCTGCAGCTGAGGGTAGTTGTGCATTCTGTTATTTCCATGGAAATAGGTGACTATAGATCTGGCAATAAATCATGAGGCTGGTCATTGTTTGCTGAGGGAACCCAAATTAAAAGGTGCAAGGTCAAGCAGTTGAGTAAAAAAAAAGTTTGAAATTACTAGAAGTGAATTTGAGCAGTCTTCCTGGTACCTAAATACAATGCATTTACTAAAACAATGTGTAATTTCAAAGATAGCCAGTGTACTTTTTTCTTAAGGCTAGAAGTTAATGTTTTCTGAAAGAATACAAGCTGTTTTTCACATCTGGAAGGGGAATAGAGATAAGACAACAGACAGCAATTACTGGAGGCACAGATTACCTTAATTTTAGGTAGGTAATGCATGTGGGTGCAGCTGTCGATTTGGGACAGTTGTTGCTAGCAGGAGGGTTAAACTTCATTATTGGAAGAGGTACATAGTTTTGTGTGTTTGTTTCAAATCAGTAGTTTATGGAAGTGTCTGGGGTATGTGTTTTTTTTCAGAGCACAAATTTAAAACAAAATGTTTTGAAAATGTGGTATAGGTTTAAATGGAGATGACAAGAAATAACTATTTGAAAGATCAACCTGCCAGACATTAGTGAGTACATGTAAACCAAAAGTTAAGACATTTTAAAAAAGCTGTCTTATGAGTTGGGAATAATAAACTGTTATCATAATGGCTACACTATCCATATTATTTTGGACTGTTAAGGGCCTTACAGTTAGACAAAAAGGTAAAGGAATAGGAAATTTATCCCTGGTTTGGCACCTGTTTGTCTAATAGACACAAGCAGCATGTAAATGGTTCATCTGCCAGGACCCTGCTTGTAAATGTTTCTTCTCCCAAGCCAATGCTTACACTTCCCAAGGGTGCCAGAATTTGTCAGAGATTTGGCATGTATGCCTAGACTTAAAAAGGCCCCGTAGTCGTTTAGCCTTGTAAGCATCTATGAACTTGTGTAAGAGTATTGGATTATATTAAGAATTGCAGAGTGCCAGTAGCAATGCCATAGTTGACCCATTTTGAAAAAAAAAAAGATGAGCATGTGAATTTGATAAAAGGATTTCAGGATGGATATTCATCAGAATATCATGGACAAAGGCAAAAGGGGAGTACTTGTACTAATTACTAGAGGAGTCCCAGTAGTAATAGATGAAGAAAAAAAATATACTATATTTCTGGCAGTAAGAGGCTACTTGCAGTGGAGGAGGATTACACTGGCATGTATTTATATTCCATCTAAAATTGCTACTGTAGAGTTTAAGAAAAGTTTGGGAGAAATAATTAGATTTTAGCAGGGAATATTACTTATAGGTAGAGACTGAAACTTGATTTGCAGCAATGAGGATGTATTTGGGGTATCTAGTAGGGAAAATACAATAGGAGAGGGTTGAATTCTGAAGAAATTTATGAAAATTTTTGATATGGACGATATGAACTCGGTAGTAGAAACTCTGAGAGAAGTTGCATATTATTCCCAAAAGTACAATAACTGGGCTAGACTAAAATTTATATTTCACAGGAAGGTGTGCATTTTATTGAAAGTTTTTACACACATCCAGTATCTATTTCAGATTGTGCAGTAATAAAAACAAAGACAAAAATGAAGGGTAATGAAGTAAAAATGAGTTGCTAGTGCTTCCTACCTACCTTTTAAAAGAGTAGAATTTAAGGAATTGGTAGTGAAAACTATTGGAGAAAGATAGAAACTCTTTCGGAAGTTACAGCTAGTGAGTGGGGAAAATGAAAATGGAGTTTAAAAATATTGTAGAAATAAGTATAATCAGTCTGCAGGAAAGTCTCCAGGAATAGATGGTGTTCGTGTGGAAGTTTGGAAACTAGGGGGAAGAAAGTGATAAAGATCTGGAAAGTTTTGTTTAACAGTATTTTAAAAGGAGGGCAAGCACCAACTGGGAAGAAAGCTGTGATGGCTATAATACCTAAAGAATGTTAAGACCCATTAGATTTTGCTTCATATAGGCCCATTTCAATTTTAAACCTCCTAAAACCACAAAGATCATCTTGGTGTTGTGGAACATTTTGATGCATTTTCAAGTCTTTTCAGGATGTAAAATTAATGAAGATAAAGGCTATGACTGTAAACTATTTACCCACACATAAATTGGTTCAACAATACCCATATATATGTATGAGGACAAAATAAAATGAAGTATTTAGGAGTATGCATTAAAAAGGCTTCTGGAATGGCAGCTAAGGATATGTGGGAAGAGACTAAACAAAAGCTAATAGAAAAACCGCAAAACTGGAAATTCTTGCTTATGTGTGTAGATAGCAAGATACAAGCAGTGAAAACACGTTTAACTCCTTAAGTTTTATATACATGTCGGGCATATTTTTATTAACCAGAGGAGAAGTTGTGGACAATAATTAATAGAGTTGAAGGAAATTATCTGGGAGGGGAAGAGTGCAAGGGTCAAGTGGGATAGTTTGATCCTTCCAACAGAACAAGTTTGTGTAGGATTATCTGTTTTGAAGGGATATTTTAGGGATACACTGTTAAGGCTAATGCTCTTAATGCAAGCACAAAGTTGCAATTCAAAGTGAAATGGAAAGGGATGATGATGAAATGGTGAGGAAATTGAAGAAAACAGGAGAGAGTGGGATTTTGGATGCAAATCTTTAAGGAAAGAAACAGCCATACGGAATATTATATTCATAAAGTAGCAGAAAGTATTCTAAGAACTAGGACAATGT
This sequence comes from Protopterus annectens, assembly GCF_019279795.1. NCBI lineage: Eukaryota > Metazoa > Chordata > Ceratodontiformes > Protopteridae > Protopterus > Protopterus annectens. The sequence goes on from NC_056743.1 coordinate 329,444,508, forward strand.
AAGAATGGAGAAAGGAGATTTTGTAGATAGGGATGACAGCAGTTGAGGTACAGAGAATAGGTAAGAGGGAGTTGGAATTTACTGGAGAAGCTGGCGAAGAAATCAGGGTACTGGGAGCAAATGACTAGAAAGGGAACAGTAATAGAATGGGAAGAGGCCAAGAAGACACATGGACTATAGGCTAGAGACTGTCTTCACTATCAGGAATTGATATCAGGGTATAGACAAAGAGAAATACATAGGGGGAATATTAAGTGAAAGATCTGCTCTGGTAGAGTTTTTCTTTGAATCTAGAGCAGAAGTTGCTGTTAAAAAAAGAAAAATTAGTAGGGAGTATAATATTTTGCACAGCAACTGTAGGAATCGGTCAGAGGTTAGAAAAGATTGGGAAGAGAGATTGGATAAGCAGTTTGCAAGGAAACAATGGGAGGGCATATATATGGCTCCCAATCGGAGTCTGGAAGATTTAAGATTTTTGCTTGAAAATGTTTGTATGGTATTTTTATAGCCTAAGCAGACCCCAAAGATTTTTCCTCTGGTAGATGGCAAGTGTTGGAGGTGTGATGGAGAAGAAAAGTAACTGGGAACTTATGTTTTGGGAGTGTAATGAATTGACAGACTACAAATTCCTTACAGATTACTCTGTCAGAAATATTGGGTGAGCAAATGTGTGTAACTAAGGAAATGGTTCTTCTGAGCTGAGATACAGGATCTGAATTGCCTAGACATAGATTCATAGATTAGTACTAAGCTAACTGTCTTAGTGGACCATTGTAAGCCTAGCCAGTTACCCCCATGTGATAATCAAACCCTGCATCTTGTGTTTGTAAGGTAAACACCTTAACCATTATGCCAGCCTCCCCGTAGGAGGCCTTGTTAAGTTTAATTTTGGTGGCTGCCAGAAAGCATTTATTAGAAAATGGAAGTCAAAGTCTAAACCAACTGTATATGAAGTATTGAATATTGCAACATAGGTAAATGAACTGGAAGTGGCATCTTTAGAAAAGAGTAGGAACAAGTTGCATAGAAAAAATGGAAATTGTGGGAACAATGCATGCAGAATGTTTTGGAGGAGGAGAGAGTTTTAAGGGAAGGCAGAAATTGAGCAATTTATGTAATGTTGGATTGATAATTGTACGGAAGAATAGATGTGTGATGTGTAATGTTTTAACTGTGAACATGTTGATATGGGTTGTTTTCTTTTATATAAATTATGTTTGCTTATGTCTTGAGTGATAATTCAGTAAAGGTGTTAAAAAAAAGTGATGGTGACCCTAACTTGCTACCATTCTTTATCTTACTCCATGATGTTCTTCATCTCACATTGCTGCAGTCCTAACACTTGGGTAGTCCGCTGTCCCAGTCGGCCCGAATACCAAAGTATAAGGCTGACGTCGGTCAAGGCGCATTTGTCTGACATCAGGACGTCAGGGTACAAATGCGCATGACCGACGTCATATCCTCAGTCTTTTTTGCCGCATGGTCCGATGCAGAAGCAGTTTTGCGAGTGCAGGTTGGCGTTCTGAAATTTTCTGAAGTCGGAGTTTCAGACCGAATCAAAGTTGGCTAAGTACCCCGTTGGGGAATATTTTGGTTTTTTCTTGCCTCAGTATTTAACTGGATGTCAGAAAAAGTGAATAACTGTATTTCTTGTGGGAAACAGATACCTCATAGAGATTACCATACCTTGTGTATACCTTGCTTAGGGCCTGAGCACGACGTTGTTGGCTGTCGCTCTTGTGCTAGATTTAACAAACACACTATTAAGAGAAGATTAGATTGTGCCAGGTTAGTTTTTGGGAAGCGTTGTAATTACAACATGCCGTCGGATGCTCCGACGCCCGCTTAAATCTAAAAGCGCAAGGACAAAGCAGCGAGCCTAGGGTGGAAGAACCGTCTGTCCCGGACGTCGGTTCTTTAGAGGGCTCTGTGGAGCCGGTGGTTCTACCAGAAGTTCCTTTGGATTCTCAGGGAGAGACTTTACTGTTACAAGATGTGTCCTCTCAGGAGGTAGGCCAGGCTGAAGGGGCTTCTCAGGTAGCTGTTCTCCCTCCCTTCCTAAGGTGGTTAGGCCCTCCCCTTCTGTTTCCAAGGCTTCTTCTAGAGGCAGGCCAGGGTTAACTTCAGTGGGGTCTCCCTAGTTCTTCAGGGTCTCTGCCTAAGAAACATATGCTTAAAATGGCAGAAGATTTGATTACTATGATTAGAGGTTCTATGCCCCTGATAAGAGGCCTAGGGTGGAACCTGAGCTTGAAAGTTTTGAGCAGTGTTCAGAGGCTTCTGAGTCTTGGCTGAAGACTTGCAGGAGTATCCTCCTTATTCTGATTCTGATGTAGATGACTCTACACCTTCGGCTTCTCCTCCTGAGGATTTTTCTTTTCAGAGACTCTTCATTCCATGAGGGAGCATTTTAAATGGGAAGGTCAAGATTTCTCTGATTCCAGGAAAAGGCTTAGGGAATTTTGTTTCTACCCCAGCATAGGCCTTTAGCTATACCTCCTGTTCTGGATGTGGTAGAGGATGTTTTGCAGAGGCTTCCTGAACCCTGATTCTTTGCCTCCTGCCCCAGTTAAACCGGATAGGTATTATAGGGTGCCTGAAGCTCATAAGTATCTTTTAAGAGTCCTAGGGCAGACCCAGAAGCTGTTTCTCAGGGCCCTAAAGGTGTTAAGGCTTCTGTTGTTAAAAATCCTGTTCCTTCTGATAAAGAGGCAAGGGCTTTGGATAGATGGGGAAAGAAGGTGTATACTTCTTCCACTTTAGCCATGAGGGCTTTGAATTGCCAGTTTCACATGTTGAAATACCAAAATTATCTCCTTTCACAATTGAAGTCTAAGGTAGATGCTCTGGCGGAAGGTATTGAGTGTAAAGAGTTGCAGGATTTAGTTCATGTTTCTGAACAGGTGGGTAAGCATTCCTTGCAATGTGGTTTTGATGCTGTACAGGCCTCTTGAGGGTGGCAGCCACTGGTTCTGTTCTTCGCAGGCACGCCTGGCTGAGGGATCAGAATTTAGCTGAACATGTAAAGACAAGGATTTTAGATGCTCCTTTACAATCTGATGTGTTATTTGGTGCGCCTGTGGAAGCAGTTTTAAAGAAAATGGAGGACAAGGCTAAGTCTATGCAGACTGTTAAAGATTTTTTGCAGGTTCAGCCTCCAAAGTTTAGTAGAAATTGGCCTACTAAGGGGTGGACCTATCCTTCTTATGATTCTCAGTCTAGGGGTAGATCTAGACGTGGTAGGGGCAGAGCTCAAGGTTCTTTTAGGCCTAGAACAGGCAGTTCGCCTGCCCAGTCTTCTGGTGAGGGCAGGGGTCAGTCCTTTCGTAAGCAGACCCAATGACTTGCCTTTTCAGCTGCCAGAGCCTTCTCGTCTGGCAGCACCTTTGGGAGGAAGGCTGGCACTTTTCAAAGAAAATTGGAGTGTTATTACCCAAGACAGATGGGTATTGGATATTGTTCACCACGGTTACAGGTTTTATTTCCATACCTTGCCTCCTTTCAAAGGCATGTCAGACATTCCTCCTATACAAAGAAAAGAGGCTCACAAGCAAATTTCTCTGTTACTCCAGATAGGGGCCATTCAGCCGGTTCCTGTGCCAGAAAGGGGCCTAGGATTTTATTCTCGCCTGTTCCTAGTACCAAAAAAGGGGAACACGTGGAGACCTATTTTGGATTTGTCTATCCTCAACACTTATCTGGACATTCCCAAGTTCAAAATGTTGACGTTATAACAGCTTTTACCTCTGCTGGGCAAGGATCACTGGATGGTAACTTTAGATCTCAAGGAGGCTTACCTTCATGTGCCTATCAGACTCAGTTGCAGGAAGTATCTGCGTTTCCGAGCTGGAAATTCCCATTATCAGTTCTCTGCATTGCCCTTTGGCTTATCTACTGCGCCCAGAGTATTCACAAAAGTTCTGGCTCCAGTTGTGGCTTTCTTCAGGCTAAAAGGAATACAAATCTATCCTTACTTGGACGACTGTCTGATTCTGGCTCAAGAAAAGGACGAGCTTCTTCAGCATCTGGAATATGTGATAGCAGTGCTAAGATGCCTGGGGTATTCTGTGAGCGAAATAAAGACCACTCTAGTACCCTCTCAAGACATGTGCTTTCTGGGTGTGAGACTGAATACAGCAGCCCAGATGGCCTTTTAACCCCGGACAAACAAAAGAATCTTTCCCTTTACTTCCATCAACTATCTCTTCAGTCCGGGCTGACTGCAAGGACAGTCCTTCAAGCCTTAGGGTTCATGGCATCTTGTATTCTGGTGCTTCCCAATGCCAAACTGCATATGAGGAAGCTGCAATGGTATCTAAAAATGTATGGACACAGCACTGCCAGGATTTGGACACTGTCATTCCAATAATACCTTGCATTCAAAAGGAATTTTGTGGTGGGCTCAGGAATGTCACCTAAACAAGGGACTCTCTGTGACCCGGCCAGAGGCGAGTCAGATTCTAACGACAGATGCCTCAGACATAGCTTGGGGAGCTCATCTGAATGGAAAGTGGATACAAGACAAGTGGCCTGCCAGACTACAGCATCTGCATATCAACATGAAGGAGATGTTAGCAGTCCAGTTTGCATTAATGGCTTTCAAGGAGTTACTTCTTCCAGGGCAGGTGTTGATTCTAACAGACAACACAACTGTCATGTGGTACATCAACAAGCAAGGGGGAACACATTCTTATCCTCTATGCAGGCAAGCAATGATTTTGTGGGAGACTGCGCTCAGCTTGCAGCTAAATCTTCAGGCAAGGTTTCTGCCAGGAGCGCAGAACTCCTTAGCAGATGTGTTAAGCAGGCAAATCATGGATCCCCACGAGTGGAAACTGGATCTTCATGTATTTCGAAAATTGACAGTGTCATGGGGAACTCCAGACATAGATCTGTTCGCTTCTCCACTAAACCACCAGCTGCCAAAGTTTTGCACGAAAAGGTTTCATCACACAGCTTGGAAAGTGGATGCTCTTTCGTTCAGTTGGGAAAATCTTCATGTGTATGCCTTTCCACCTCTGCCTCTCCTCCCAAAGGTACTCCTAAAGGTCAGACAAGACAAGCCAAGGATGATTTTGATAGCTCCAGATTGGCCTCGGCAACACTGGTACCCATTATTGAGGAATCTGGTAAGGAAGCCTCCATGGCCTTTGCCTTTAATTCCACACCTTTTGTCTCAGAGGGACGGTCATCTACTCAATGTCAAGCTTCACTCTCTTCATCTAACAGCCTGGCATATTCTGTTTTGAACCACAGCAGGTCTCAACTTCCTCAACAAGTTTTAAATGTGATTATGGAAGCCAGAAGACCTAGTACACGTAAAGTGTATGCAGAGAAATGGAAGAGATTTTTATTTTGGAGTGCAGCAAAGGATTTGGATGTTTCTGAGCCTAATTTGAGTGTGGCTCTTCAATATCTTACTGAGTTACTGGACAAAGGTTTGTCTTTCTCTTCCATTAAGATTCATGCTGCAGCAATTTCAGCTCACTATGATTGTGACCCACCATTGTTTTCTCATCCTTTGTTCAAGCAATTTCTTAGAGGGCAAAGAACATAAGACCCCCAATAGAGCTCCTACTCCTGCTTGGGACCTCAATTTTGTGTTGGAGAAACTTACTCTACAACCTTTTGAGCCTCGGCTACTGCTGAATTGAAATACTTGTCATGGAAGACTGCTTTTTTGTTGGCCATTACTTCTGCAAGAAGGGTTTCCGAATTGCAGGCCCTTATGGCGGTTGAGCCTTTTTTGATTTTTCATAAGGATAGGGTATCATTACGTACTAATCCTTCATTTATGCCTAAGGTGGTTTCTAGTGTGGCTTTAAACCAAACTATTCATTTGCCTACTTTTTATGCAGATCCCCAAAATAGCGGGGAAAAGATTTTGCACACTTTAGATGTACACAGGCAGTTGCGTTATTATTTAAACAGGACTAGGGATTTTAGGCAGTCTCAGCAGTTTGTTTCTTTTGCTTTGAGTTCTCAGGGCAAGCCTGTGTCAAAACAAACTATATCTAAGTGGATTGGGTTTTGCATTGCATTCTGTTATTCCCATCATGGCAAGGAGATTCCAGCTGGGATTAGGCCTCATTCCACTAGGGCTACTGCCACTTCAACAGCATTTCTAAGGGGGGTGGCAACTAAGGATATTTTGGAGGCAGCTACTTGGAGTTCAGTGCATACTTTCTCCAAGCATTACCACCTTCCTCTCTATTCTAAATCCAGGGCTGGTTTTGCCACTGCTGTGTTGCAGGGCATTTTGGCAGCTCCTGCTTCATTGTAGTTTAGCCATCCTCCCTTACCTCTGCTTTGGGATTCTACCCAAGTGTTAGGACTGCAGCAATGTGAGATGAAGAACATAGTACAGTTTTGTACCTACCATAAATGTAGATGTTCAAGATCCACATTGCTGCAGTCCAATTTACCCTCCCTCCTTCCCTCTGTGTTTAGGGGTGGTTGTGTGGGTGGGGTTCTATTTTGTAAATTTGTATATATTGTACATATATTGGGTACAGGAGTGTTTGGTGTTTTTGGTTTTGGCCTTATCTTTTTAGGGTCTTCTGACATCTGGGGCAAGAAAAGACTGAGGATATGACGTCGGTCATGCGCATTTGTACCCTGACGTCCTGATGTCAGACAAATGCGCCTTGACCGACGTCAGCCTTATACTTTGGTATTCGGGCCGACTGGGACAGCGGACTACCCAAGTGTTAGGACTGCAGCAATGTGGATCTTCGAACATCTACATTTATGGTAGGTACAAAACTGTACTTTTCATAACTTTAACTAGTAGTAGCCTACTTCCTACCTGTGCAAACATTACAGTACTGAAGTAGTTGAGAAGCATTGGAAACATGAGCCACAAAGCATTGCAGAAAATGATGAAGTTTATATCACATGGGATCACCCACTACCAACAATTCAAAAAGTAGATGTGAGAAAACCAGATATAGTAGTCCATGAAAAGAAGACAAAAGTAGCATTGATCATTGAAATTGTTTCAGCCAGTGATTAAAATGTGTTACATACAGAGAGAGACAAAGTCATAAAATACCAGGACTTACAGGCAGAAACGAGGGCAGTGTGGAAGAAAGATGCCTAGACAGTTCCCATAGTAGTATGAACGATGGGTCTCATAAAAAAGAATTAGCAGTCTTATTTAGATATGCTACATGTACCTGTAACTCTGTATGAACTGCAGAATGAGTCGATTCTGGGGATATTACAGGTGCTGGAAAGAGCACTTTTGGCTAACACCAAAGATTGAAACCGTACTAATTTCATAAACTTTAATCATATTTTGACTTGGGAATGGGGTCCATTCCTGTCATGGTATTCGAAACCCAAAATAATTGGAGAAATTGAAGCAGCTGAGACAGATGCCTGGTGTCAGAGCCATGGGCTCAAGCTCAATGCCAAAAAGTGCAGTGTCATCCCCTTTGGTAAAAACTCTGTACCCATGAACTGCCACATAGGCAGCAATCTACTTAACACCGAATGTGTGATGAGACCTTGGGACTCAGGTGGACAGTAGTCTCTCCCTTGATAGTCACATCGCCACAGTAGTCAGGAAGTCCTTTTATGTGGCACACCTCATCATAAAAGGGTTCTCATCCAGGAAAAAAGAGGTCATTGTTCCCCTCTACTCAACACTCATTAGACCCATTATATAGAGTACAACACCCCTTTTGGAATGTACCTCGCAAGACATCTGCAGCAGCTGGAAAGGCCACAGAAGTACCTCACAAAGAGGATTACTGGCCTCAAACAAATGCCCTACAATGACCGCCTCAAAAAACTCCAGCTTTACTCCGTAGCATATCGCTTACTCCTATGTGATCTCTGCCTAATATATAAGGCTATATCAAACCCAGAGCTGTTGGACATGTTACACCTAAAGAATTCCCAGTCCCTCCGAGCTACACGCTCTAGGGACCTAAACCTTGTCACCACAATAAACAGGACATGCTGGGGGGATAGATTCCTCTCCCAGAGACTTCCCATACTCTGGAACAGGCTACCCATCTATGTCAAGCAAAGTTCTTCATTAGCACTCTTCAAGAAAAATCTTGATGAGTGGATGGGAAATAGGAAATATACCCCGGGGATCACTTCTGTCTCTCTGCTTGACAGTGGCACAGGAAAATAACTTTCTTGGGTGGTGTAAGCCAGGGAACCTTATTGGCTAGGCTTACGTAGGCCATTGGGCCGATAGCCTAGTACCTACCTATGAACCTATGAAGAGTAGTTTTTATTATTCAGGCATAACTGTCACATTTGACATTTTCCTGCTGTACAATATTTGATGCTCATCAGTAACATGGAGGATATGCTGTTCAAGGTAAGTGAAGCTCTGTTTGTTTGCCTTTAAAACAGCTTTTGTTTTTAATATTAGCTTTCTTTTACGTAGTTTTCTTTTTCACTGCAAGCAGTTTTTCTACCTTAGCTGGGTATTATGGCTGTAACATAGTGCAGCTAACACACATGAGAGATGTATAGCTTCAGAGGGCGTGATGTTTCACCAATGTATGTGAACTCTGTGAAGTAATGTATAGTTTATTATTAGAAAACAAGACCTTGCATAATAAAGAAAAACAAGTGCTGCCAAACAGAGTCCCTCTTGTTTTGATGAAAATTGTTGCGCTTTTCTCGGGCCCTAGGACCATGTTTCATTATATGAAGTTTAGTGCCTGTGCTGGGTTGCCCACATTTCCCCACAGTTTATAGATTAGGTGCAAGTAAGCATGCTTCAGATTAATGTGTGGTAGTACCATTAGAAAGGGCAAATTGTCTCACAGCAGAATTGAGCTTTGGAGTAGATAAATATTTCCTGTGTCTGTAAATAAAACTGTATATTCATAATGTATACAGGACTTGTAAAAAAAATAAATAAAACAACAGAAGTGATGTATTATTTTTTTATGTGGATTGAACATCCCATCATTTGCACTGTGCCCATATAGATGCCCTTATTTCATTTTTATGTTACTACTTTTACTATGTTTACAAACTACGTGCAGGTTAATTAACTACAGACAGCTGTATGATAACATGAGTACTGTACTGCAGTGTACTGACAGAGGTACTATCAGTTTTACAGCCAGTGCCTTACGACCGCAAGTTAACTGATCAACTGTCATATTTCTGTATGACTTCTAAATTTTTATTCTTGGTATGCTGAGCTTGTGGTTCTAAATATTTGCTATGCGTGGTCTTCTTTACTAATCATAACAGACCTCAAAAAAAATTATAACATGGAAATTGCGCACAAAAATGTCCATACCCTTCACACCAATAATACTAGATCTCTCCCTAGCACAATTGCCAGGCAATGCTACATTCCTTATTACTTCAGATTACTGATCGTGTTGGACTCTGTCATTCTGTAACTTATATTAATTGCTTGGGATTTTGATTTAGCCTCTAACTTTTTTCTGCCATGTATATAGATCAAACTTTTCTGAGGTTAACACCCTTCTGAAATTATGTTATTGAGGTAGTCATTTCCTGATGCAAGGCAATTGTATGTTCCGTTGCCGAATTATTTTTCATTACTGAACTGGAGCAAGCATTGCTTTTTATTGCTTTAAGGTCTGCTGTTAACATTCTTCTGCTCAGACAGCCATAAATAAAATACATTAATTTATGACTCTAACAAATGTTTGAGAACAGTACTGCATGAATATGTCTGACAAAGACTCTCTTCTTTTAATTACACTAACATTTAAATTAACCAGATGTGACTGATATCCATCTTTGTACTGTAGACTGTCCCTCCCATTACAAGATCAAGGAGGATGTGTACGTTTGCCACAAGTAAATATGTAATTATGAGGCTAGGATGACATTGACTTCTTTTGTATGTCTCCCATGAGTAACGGATAAGTGGTAAGACACTGGCTTTTAATATTGGTAGAGAGTAGGGTCTAGCTGTACAGGTCATTGAAATGGCCAAAGGATGATTATACCTGGAAGAAAAAATAACTGGAAACAAGATGAAGTACAGCAGAAGTGACATTTTCTGTTTTCATTAGTTAGTATATAAACTCCTGCTTCAAGATGTTTTGATGGTTGGATGAGGGCATGCTTAGTGGTGTTTAAAACCAATTTTTTTGCTGTTATCATATACTCCTCCTTTACAGATCTTAAGATGTTTTTAATACATAAATCATGAATTAATCCCCTGGTTAGGTTTGATAGTGCAGTGAAACCTAAAAGTTAGTAAGTTGCTCACTTTAAGCTTAAACTGAAAATAGAGGTACTAGAATTAATCCAGCAGCCTCAACATACTGCACGAGAGTTGGTACCTGGTGGGAGAGTGGGAATAAAGCAGAGCTTTGTATTCTTCCTTAACATGTGTAACAGAGAAAGTAACATTGTAAAGGTGGGTTAGCATTAACTGTTTGTACATACGTTTGTGTGTGTGTGCGTGCGTGTGCACATGCACGCTTACATGTGCATATAATGTACACACACAAGAAATAAGGATGTGAAAGCTGTTTGTAGACGTGTACCTCAAGAAGCAACATGAGGAGGTGTGTTTTGCTAAAAAGGAATGTAGATGAATAGAAAACCTTTTGTTTATTTATTGCCTTCACTGAAGGTTGGGCGTCGGGCTGGCAACGCGGCACCATAAAAAAATCTGCTGCCAATCATTAGTGGACCGGAGTTCCGCTGTGGCGACCCCCAACTGGGAAAAGCCGAAAAGACAAACAATCAAAGGTAACCTACTAAACACAAATGCTTCTTTTCAGGCGTGACCCATGTGCACATTCACACAGTAGGCAAACAGGGACTGAGGGAAACAAATGCAAAACTACTGAATACATTCATCGGCAGCTCGTAGCTTTAATTCTCGTTACTAGACTGCCAGGCCAGATACATTTCCAGAATTGTTGAATACCTCGAAAAGTCTTTGAGCATTATTTATAAGGGATGAGATGAGTCAAGCTTTTGGTTAACTACATCGTCTTGCTGTATAAAATGAAGGAATCAAATGTATTGGGTGGGTCAAATGGTTCTTAATGTTTTGTTAGTCTTATTCTTTATGGCAATGGCTTTTCATAGAGCAACAAGTTTTGGCAGAGCTTGTCATCACAATTAACGTGTTATTGTTTTTTCTCAGTATTGAAGTGCCATTTTTTTAAGTTGAGAATTAAAAAATGGTTTATTTCATGCTGAAGTTTTTTTTTTTTTTGACCGGATAAGGCTACTTACTTACTTATTATATATTATATTAGTGTACATTTGTATGTTATATTATATATTATATTATTATAGACTTGCCTTATATTAGTATACATTTATATGTTATGTTATATTATTATAGACTTGCCTATTATATATCGTATTGTATTATATTATATTGTATTGTGTTGTATTATGTTATATTACTTATTACACTGGATAAGGCTATTATATGGTCTACTAGCATGCAAGGAGCATGACACATTTTTAGCATATCCACTGCATCATTTTTTTGTCCATTTAATTGTTTTTTGATTCTTGCTTTAGTGTTTTTACATACATGGTGTTATCCATGCAGAAAATAGTAAGCCAAGTAGAGTTTTGTCAGGAACTGCTGTTATGTTGAAGTGCATAAAATCACATCTGAAGTAGTTAACTTCATTTGTGCAGCAACCTGGGGGTATCGGATCCGACTTCGGATCTGAGCCTGCAGTTTTCAACAGCTTAGATCCAAGCTCCTAGCTCCTCCCTCTACCCATAAACCCCTGCCAACCCTGACTGATGTCAGATCTAGTTTGCCGCGCTTGTTGTCAGCAGCTGGATTCTCGAGCTCCGTCGTAGTGGTTTCTGTGAGAAAAAAAATAGAAATATTTTTTACTTTTTTCTATACTTTTGGTGTGAGTACAGTGTATTAGGCCCGTACCTGTTTCCCTTGGCTTAAATCTTCTTTAGTTTATATATATTTTTCCCTCCCTCTCCCTCGCTGGTTCGTTAGGGTCTGTGTGTGTGTGTGTTTCTTTAGTTTAAAATGTCTGAGACCCCAAAACCTATCTTCTCGAAGTGCACCGAGTGTGGCAATAAGCTTTCACCGGCTGATGGCCACACTCTGTCTGTTCTGTACCTTGGGGTTGGACACCTTTCCTCTAGGTGTACCATCTGCGCGGCGTTCAACCCCAGGGCACCCAAGGACCGGAGATCTGTGCTGATCCTGGCGGGTCTCCTGCCCCCGGATTTGGCTTCGGCCTCCAGTCCTATCGTGGCTACCTCCGCGGCTTCGGCGGCGGCCACTCCTGCCTCTCTCCCCCCGGCCGGGACTCAACCTCCTGCTGTAGGCCCGAAGGAGAGGGAGGCCAGGAAAGACAAGAAGAGGGAGAAGCACCACAAGCGAGGGCCGAGGCCTCTGCTTCGGCCCCCCCTGGCTAAGCGGTGTTCTCCCTCCAGGGCTTCCCAGTCGTCTCCTTCTCGGATCCGGTCCCCTTGTTTTTCACCGGGTCCTGAGGAGGAGGAGACTCGATCTCCTTCGAGATCATCGAGGTGGCACTCCCGTCCCGCCTCGGTGGCCTCTTCGAGATCTACGCATAGCCTTTCCGACGCAGACTTGGACTGGATGATGCAAAGATTCCTCCAGGCCCAACTGCAGATGGGAGTGCTCCTGCCTCCCCCCCCCCTCCGGGGGGGAGCTCGACCTCTTTCTTTGCCCCGATAGCTCCTTCTCCGTCCCGCTTCCCGGGTTTGGAGCCTTCGGAGCCGGGCAACTTTGGAACCGGGGGTGGTTCGCCGCCAATTGTCTCGGGTACTTCGGCACCGACTCTTCCCTCTAGCCTGTCTGATCCGAGCTCTTGGAGCCGAGGGCTGAGCTTCGGATCTGAGGGTTTCAGTATGCCTTCAGCGCCATCCAGGTCGGAGCATACTGGGCCGTCGGATCCGATTGCTTTGGCGCCGGCACTGATCCGCCTGTTGGATCCGAGTGAGGGCCCGCTCTTGGATCCCAGAGAGAGCAGCTCTCCCTCGGCGTTCGATGTGGTGGAGAGGGCTCTGTCGACTGCTTCCAGGCCCCCGGTCCTTGCCACAGCTCCGTCCCGCACTCCTTCTCTGTTGGGTCTGACTTCCATCACCCGGCCCCAGGGGCAGCCTGCTTCAATGTCCCAGGTCGTTCCCTTGGAACAGGATGTTGCTGGTGAGGCCTCCTCGGACACCCCCCTCCGAGGAGATCCCCCACAAGCGGAAGTGCAAGAGGAGGCACTTGGACTCTCTTGAGTCCTTAACTGAAGACACGGATTTGGAGGAGGGGGAAGGCTCCCCAAGGTCACCCCCTGAGGATGTCCCCTGGAAATTCTTAGGATCAGAGAGGGGTGGTCTGCCCCAAAGCCGACCTCTGACGAAGCCGTGTTCCTGGAGGCATTTGAAGCAGGCCCTTCTACCTCTCGGGTGTCCCCTCCTGCCGACCCCCTGGTGGACTTGATTACCACCAGGGCGTGGAAGGAGCCGGACACTGTGGATCCAGTCCCGAAACGCTCTGACAGGATCCTCAGTCCCCCTGCCGACAGGCCCCACTGGAGCAAGGGTCCCCCCGTAGATGCCATGTTGATGGCGGCAGCCACTAAGAGGGAACTAGCTCAGGAGAGCCCCTCAGTCCATCCCCCGGGCAAGGAGTCCCGAGCGATGGACTGCTTAGGGGAGTGGGTGTTTAGCGTCCTTCTCGGTGAGGTCACTGAACTACATGGCACACTTTATTCGGCTGCAGCGGGATCTTGTTAAAGAATACGCTACATTGCCCCCGGAGTCCATGTCGGCGGAGGACAAACAGTTGTACTCCACCCATATGGCCACTCTTAGGTCCATTTCCAATACCTCTAAGCGGCTACTATCCCATGCCACGGAAGGAGCCGCTAGAGCCAGCGGAGCAGGTCTCGTCATGAGGCGTCAGGCCTGGCTCCAGCATTGTGATTTCACAGAACCCTTCAAGGCGTCTTTCGCAAATGCCCCTTTTGATTGTTCTGCCGTATTTGAGAAGACCGTTCGTGACACCTTGGTCCAGAGAGAAAAGGACGGGAAGACGTCTGCCATGGGAGTCCGCTTCTCTGCTCCCCAGAGGTCCTTCTCCAAGAACCAAAAGGGACAGAAGAAGATGTGGTTCCGGAAATCGCAACAATCCCAGTCCGCTCCGGACCCCCAGTCCTTCTGCGGCAGAGGAGGACAGGGAGGATGCCGCCCTAGAGGCAGAGTGGGCCCGAAGAACTTTGGGTCCAGAGAACCTTTCTCTGATCGGCCCACGCAACAGCCCTGATGGGTTGCCCGACTGCTCCACTCTGGAGGTAGTCGGGGGGGGCGTTTCTCGAGGCACCTGGCAGCTTGGGAGTCCATCACGACAGACCGCTGGGTGCTTCGCATCAGATCCAGAGGTTACCAGATCCCCTTCTCTTGCCCTCTTCTCTTCCCCAAACACCTCCCCGATGTCCCACCCGATCAGAGTGTGGTCGCAGCTGCGGAAATCCGGCAGCTCCTAGAAAAAAGAGCCATCCAACACGTCCCCCCATACCAGCTCGGATCGGGTTTTTACTCCAGGTTCTTTTTGGTGCCAAAAAAGATGGGGGACATAAGGCCAATCCTCGATCTCTCCTTTTTGAACCTTTCAGTAACCAAAGAAAAGTTCCGGATGGTCACTCTTCAATCTATTCTCCCCCTATTACGGGAGAACGATTGGATGTGCTCGATAGACCTCAAGGATGCGTACTACCATATTCTAATGGACAGACGATCCAGGAGGTTTCTCCGCTTCCGGCTAGGGGCCAGTCATTACCAATTCAGGGCTCTCCCCTTTGGTCTCACCTCAGTCCCCAGGGTGTTTACCAAAGTGTTAGCAGTGATAGCAGCTCACCTGAGGCTCCAGGGAATACAGGTTTTTCAGTACCTGGACGACTGGCTCCTGACCGCCCCGACAAGGCATCTACTCTGCACAGCCAGGGATCATTTTCTTTGCCTTGCTTCCTGGCTAGGGATCAAAATAAATATAGACAAATCTTCTCTCACCCCGACCCGAGTCCTAGATTTCATCAGGGCCAGGTTAAACACAATCAATCTTGTAGCCTTCTTAACCCCAGAGAGACTTCGAACCCTGAGGTTTCATGTGCGGGCCATCCTTCTATCTTCATCTCCTCCGGCGGAGTTGGTCCTGAGGGCTCTAGGCTCTATGGCAGCAGCAATCAACTTGTTACCTATGGCACGTCTCAACATGAGGGTCTTACAGTTGACCCTCCAAGTCCAGTGGTCTTTTCTTCACTACCCTCTGAGTCATCCCATTTCCCTCAGCAGGGCTTGCAAGAGGGCTTTCGTGTGGTGGCTGCAATCTCCGGATCTCCACATGGGACGCCCCTTCTGTATGGCCAAGGTGACCACGGACTCCTCTCGCCTCGGGTGGGGGGCACTCTTCTGGCAGGACTGTCCAAGGCATGTGGAATGATACGGAGACCTCTTTGCATATCAGTGTCCTAGAGATGAGGGCAGTGCTGTTAGCGTTGCAAGCACTTCAGGACCTTCTTCCCGTAGGGACGATTGCGATCCAGACTGACAACATGTCGGTTGTCTGGTACATCAACAAACAAGGGGGAACCAGGTCTTACCCGCTCTGTCGAGAGGCCATGAGAGTGTGGGAATGGGCTATCTCCACCAACCGTTTTCTCATTGCAACGCACATTCCAGGATGGTCCAACATCCTGGCGGACAAACTTAGTCGCACCATCCTTTCCCCTTACGAGTGGTCTCTCAATCCGCACGTAGCGAATCAGATTTTTGCCAAATGGGGGCAGCCCTGTTGTGATCTTTTCGCCTCTCAACACCAAATGCAACAGCTATTTTACTTTAATTCCCCAAGTCGGGGAATCCCCGAGGGACGCTCTGGTGTATGTTTGGCCTCCCAGTCTGCTTTATGCTTATCCACCTCTCCCCTTGATGCTAAAGTTTCTACAGAAAGCCAGTCGGTCGGGGAGCAGGATTATCCTCATTGCCCCATTCTGGCCTCATCAAACCTGGTTTCCTTATCTTTGGTCTCATCTGGTGAATCCTCCTTGGATTCTAGATCCCCTCCCGGATCTGGTCTCCCGACCCCGAACCTGGACAGCCTCAAGCTCACAGCTTGGCTGCTCCAGTTCCACTCCTAACCAGGACTCCCGGCATCTCTTCCCCAGTCAAAGCTATTCTAGTTGCAGCCCATAAGCCTTCTACTAGGAAGGTTTATAGTAGCAAATGGAGACGTTTCTCTATCTGGGCAGAACGTCAAAACTTGGACCCCTTCACAGCTTCTTTACCTGTGGTGCTAGACTTCTTATCAGGATTATTTCACCAGGGAGCTAGCTGTTCCACTGTCAAGGTTCAACTAGCAGCTATCTCTCACTACCATGTCGGACATGATCTGTGTCCCTTGATCACTTCTAAGCTGTGCAAGACCTTCCTGAAGGGCATCTTCCTGCTCAGACCTCCGGTAAAGGAAGCGGTACCTCCGTGGAATTTGTCGTAAGTGCTTCAGGCTTTGACAGCTCCCCTCTTTGAGCCTGCAGCTTTAGTGGAACTCAAGTATTTGTCTTTGAAGACGGCCTTTCTCGTCGCCATCACCTCTGCCAGAAGAGTTTCTGAAATTCAGGCCCTTTGTGTCAAACCCCCGTATCTAACCTTCCACAAGGATAGAGTCTACCTCAGGACCAATCCCTCATTTCTCCCTAAGGTTGCTTCTGAATCTAATATCAACCAGTCCATTAACCTGCCAGTCTTCTTTCCCAACTATCACAACAAAGGAGAATACAAATTATACTCGTTGGATGTGCATAGACAACTTCGATTCTATATTCACAGGACATCTGATCATAGGCAATCCGACCAGTTGTTTGTCTCCTTTGCCAAAAAGAATTTGGGCAAATCAGTGTCCAAAGTTACGTTGTCTCGATGGATCTCGCAATGTATTCTTTTGGCTTATGAAAGTTCTTGTAGGCCCACGCCTCAGGGAGTCCGTGCCCACTCTACCCGATCTATGTCTACCTCTGCTGCTTTTAGATCCAGGGTTCCTTTAGATGATATTTGTTCGGCCGCCACTTGGGCCTCATCTCATACCTTTATCAACCATTATAAGCTGGACATTATCTCCAGAGGGAGAGCATCCTTTGGCTCTGCAGTGCTCCGGAACATCCTTCCATGATGGCCGCCCAAGATTCAGGTAGCTGGGGACTCTGTCCCACAGGTTGCTGCACAAATGAAGTTAACTACTTCAGATTAAGAAGTTATGTACTCACCATAACTTCATTTGTCAGCAACCACCCCCCCCCCCGACCTTCCATCATTCACTTTTGCTGTCTTCAGAGATGACCTTTTAAATTGGTAAATCTGTAGCAGTTGCTGCTTGGGGGCAAACTTGATCTGAGGTCAGTCAGGGTTGGCAGGGGTTTATGGGTAGAGGGAGGAGCTAGGAGCTTGGATCTAAGCTGTTGAAAACTGCCGGCTCGGATCTGATACCCACAGGTTGCTGACAAATGAAGTTCATCTACTCTGATGGAACGTTATGGTGAGTACATAACTTCTTATTTCTACTCAAAAAGTGCATTAATTAAGAACATATCAGCATTGCCTAACATCTAACTTGCAGCTTTGTTGCTGGCAGTTGACCTGATAACCTTAGTTGATAATATGTAAATTGTGTTTTGCAATTTAAGACTGGTATTTTATGCATTTGATTGAGAAACGGACCGTGGTCAGTACTTCCGTAGAAGACAGTACTGGCAGATAGGTCTTTTTTGGTTTTCTCTGTTTGTTTTCAGGTATTCAGCTAAGTTATTGTTCACAGCTGGCATATGTCTAATGGATATAAGCTGGCAACAGTACATGGTCCTTTTATCTCACTTGGTTGAGCCTGTTATAGTAGTTCCCTTTTTTGTCATTTTAATTTATTTACTTTATGTGTTATGCTTGGCATTGGTGAGTGGGGGCAGTAAACTTTGCTTCCACAATTATAAAATATAGCAATAACCCACGTCTGGGTGTGGGCAATACTGCATTTACCCACGGTTAGTGTGCTTTGGCCACAAAAGCGGAGCCCGAGTGACCAAACAGGCAACTGTGGGTAAGTCAGCATTACCCACACCCAGCTGTAGGTTATTGCTATTATACAATAACATTATTTAAGAAAAACGTTACTTTTCTTAAATAATGTCTTGTATAATGGAGCTGTGCTGCTCTTCTGCATTTTTTCCCCGCTATCCTGGGGTCTTTATTGATGTACTGCTCATTCGTATGGGACTTACGTTCCCACGCTTAAGCAGTACATCTGTGCTGTATAAAGGAAGTAACGGAGAAAGGCAGATCTCCTTTGCTTTTTTTGTTTGTTTTTGATAAAAAAAAATGAAATTGGCAGACTTTCAATGAGGTAGGACAGAGAAAATACAAGGATAATTGGGTACGTTTCTCTAGGTTTGCATAATGTACCCGATTTATCCTTGTATTTTCTCTGTTCTGTCTCTTTCTTTTTGAAAGTTTCGTCTCTCTCCTTTTTTATTTAACAAAAAAAAAAATAAATAAATAAATAAAAAAAGTAGAGTTTTTCGTAGCATATATTAGAAGAAAATCTGGGTGACCGCACTTTTTTCCATTGGTATATTCTCTATTTACAATGGATTAATTGGTTGGGCTGACCAATCAGCATGCTCGTTTTTGAATGTTAATGGCCAGTTAAGTATATTACTATGTCATCTTTATGCAAATATGAATAAATAAAAATATATGCTTTTTTCATTTAAACAAACTTTTATTTCTATTAAAGCTATCTTGATCTTATTCAGAGATGTGGTGTCTGATTTGTTACATAGATCTTGAAAACTGTGTCAGTTTTTCTAATTTGGAATGCACTTTAAACTTAACTGACATAACACCTGTAATATCTTCACAACTGTTCTACTTCATATAACATGCAAAGTTAACAGAGGAAAGAGGTCAGTCCTGGAGCTTTCTTTATGTACTGCTTATGCGTATGGGATTTAACATTCCCATGCTTACATGAGTTGTAATTACTACATTGTTTGACAAAAGAACAGAAAAATTCTGCATGTCCTACCAGAACTGCCAGTGCAGCATTGCCTGTCCTAATCCGTTGTGTACTCTGTATGTAGTGAAAGAGGAGTGTGTGGCTTTTGGCAGTGCCATTTTTAAATATCTCCTTATCTCTGTGTTTGTTAGTCTTTTTGGCTTTTCCCGGTTAGGGGTCGCCACAGCGGAACTCCGGTCCGCTAATGATTGGCAGTCGATTTTTATGGTGCCGAGTTGCCAGCCCGACTCCCAACCTTCAGCGAAGGCATGCCCATTTACGCATGTCTTTCGGAGGCCACTCGACCGCGGGGAGGGCATGCAGACTCCACACAGAAGGCACTCCCCGCACACTAGCTAAGAATCGAATGGGAGAACCTCTTGCTGTGAGGCAACAATGCAACCGCTGTACCACAGCAGTATCTCCTTATCTTTGTGTAATAGGGTAGAATTCAAACAGGGACAGTAGTTTAAAGAATGTGTGGAAACACTTGAGTTTTCAAATGGGAATTTTCAGTCACAGATGACTACAGAAAGCATTGTGAGACCAGTTGCTACTTTTTTTTTTAAATAGTTTTAGTACAGGCATGTCATCTTCAAGCAGAAAGTGATGTAGTCTTGTTCAGTAGCTTGCTACTTATAAAATGTAGAAGGGAATATTGCTAAAAGAGATACTGACTTTACAAAGACAGTTAATGTTGTCACTGTAAGTCACTGAAGAGGAAAAAAAGTAACCTGACTATGCTAGATAATGGGAATTTAGACTGCACTGTGGAAAAAAGACAGTGTGACTATAAAGACAAAATCATATCAGTATGGTAAAGTCATTGTGGCTGCTTTGAGATACAATTCTTTTCAAAATAAAGCTATCATTTTGCTGAGATACAAATGCATTTGTGCTGCATATACAGTAATGATATAATGGATATTATTATTTTTTCTTTTAAGGGGGTTTCCCTTGGTTAACTATCTCTCTTTTATGGTTAATTTGTGATACTTAAAAGGAAGTATGTGCCTTTGTTGTAACGCTGTGTTTATATATGTGAACTGAACTTGTATACTTCTATGCCATGATTTGATTGTTATTATCATTAATGTTATGCTTATGTATATGCGTTGTGTAGCATTACGGACCAGGTATTAGCTGAAAAGGGTTGTGTATAGCCCACTGACCTGGATAACAAAATTCAGGTAAATAATACTAGTTTATGTTTTGAAATGAATTTCTGAGTAAGAGAACTAACAGCAAAAGAAACAAGTTAGAGAAACTACCTTTTTAAGTTCTGTTACCTTTTGTAAATGTATTGCTATTCTGGCTAAATTTTTCTTATTTAGAAATATGTTCGTAACTCTGCCCTGTCAGTCAAATAAATGTGTGTGTATGTGTGTGTTTGTGTGTGTGTTTTTATATAGATATATATAATATATATATATATATATATATATATATATATATATATGTATGTGTACACACACACACACACACACACACACACACACACACACACACACACACACACACACACACACACACACACATGAAAGTCTTTTGGAAGTCTTTGACACTGACCCAATCTTTTGGGACATTATTGGTGGAAACACTATGCCATCAATCTCTAAAGACATGGCTGTGGTGGGTACTGATTTTCCATCATTATTCTGAGTTCTGGGGCAAGGACCAATCAACAAACGACATCGGGCAAGAAGACAGTTGTCCATCTGGTAAAACCTACACACTTGTGCAGTTTAAGACCACTAAAAATGATGTATGCTTACATACATCCGTACACTTGTAGGATTTATGATGTTTGTTTGAATACCACTATACTGAACAGAGATTAACTGAAAGACAGTACTGCCATCTGACAGGGTTTAGTAGAACTTGCCAAACCCTTAAAATAAAATAAAATAACATAAACTGTGTCTTTGCATGGGAGCATGCCCCTTGCTGCTTATGTATACCAACTCTGGATCACACAGCAGTGGGGAAAAGGCGAATTTCTCTTTCCTTACTGAATGCTGATGTCTTCCAAAAAACAAATGCATGCCGTCAGAAAACGGACAACAATCACCCTACAATTAGTCGAACATTTTGCAGAATTTGACCAAGTATTTTTTGAGCCAATGTTGGAAGGAGAAATTTAACTAAAGCAGGATTGACGTAACATATGGAACCCAGTTTGTAATATATGCTTGAGTTGTAGTCAGAGCTTGTCACATATTAATCTATCTGATGTATGCTCTTTTGGATGCTAGAATAGGTGGTGGATCGCTTACAACCTTGAATAAACTGAAGCAGATATTGGGGAAATGAGTGAGTTTATGATGTTGGATGGTTTTGTGCACCCATGTCACGGATGAAAAGGGTCTTTTGGTCCAGTTTATGTACTCAAGAGTGGAAAAAACTTAACGAATGTACAAGAATGTATTTATTTGGTTATGTAGCTGTGTGTTTCCCTCTGTCTATGAAAGAGTGTGAACTGCTTTATCACGTTTTCTACAAAACATTAGCTGTGTTATGTGTGAAGTCATAGTTCTTCATGTGCACAGATTCCAGTTTCATGAAATGAGGTTTAGTTATTTAACTTTTGGGTATATACAGAGAAGAGTAACGTGACAACAAGGAAAATGTAAAATGCACTGCTTTCCAAGATGCAGCTGTAGTTAAAAGTATGTCTTACTAGTGTTTCTGAGTTAGGTGAGTAAGGATAGTGGAATAAATACAGAAGCATTATTTAATTTCTTTCTTCTGGTATTTTACTCTTTTTTTTTTTTTTTTTTTTTTTTTTTAGGAAAATATTTGGCTTTGTTTATAAAATAAGTATCCATGTTTGTGATTGATGAATGCTTCAAAGTGATTGCATTTGTTTTATTTACAAAATAAACACAGTGATATTAGCTGGTGCCAGAACAAAGTTTGCCTGTACATTTTGTTTGATGTCGTTTTTAAGGATAAGTCAGTGTTTTAGGTAGTTTGAAGTCATTAAAATGAGTTAACATTCTTTTAACAATCGTGAGAGTAGGCAGGCTGAAATTACTGCAGTACACGGAGAGGATAAAAAGACGAGGATTAAAAGGTTGCCATTTTCAAGTAAGACTCCTGCTGTGTCAAACCTGACTTCTAATTGGGGTTGTGGGATCCTCCCATTAGAAGAGCATAGAGGAAGGAAACGTCTAGCTCATCATACCAGGGTATGTAAATGTCCCCAGGTATTTTAAATGACAGATTTGACAGGAGCAGTTCATAGGTTCATACTAGGCTATCTGCCCTAGGGCATTTATAAGCCTAGCCAGAGTGTGTGTGGCTTTCACCACCCCTTAGGATGAGAATACTATACCCATTAATTTGCTGTGCCTCTGTCCAGCAGTGATACAGAGATGATTCCCGGGGTAAACCTACGATCTCCCATCCACTCGTCAAGATTTCTCTTGAACAGAGTCAGTGAGGGGCTCTGCCTCACATGGACTGGGATTCTGTTCCATAGTGTAGGGAGTCTCTGGGTGATGAATCTGTCCCTCCAGCACGTCCCATTTATATCCGTGTTGAGGTTTAAGTCTCTTGCTCTCGTGGCTCTGGTGGATTTGGATTTTTGAGGTGGAGCATGTCCATTAATTCCGGGTTGGACATGGCCTTGTATGTTAGGCACAGATCACCTCTGAGCAGGCGGTATCGACTGAATAGAGCTGGAGTTTCTTCAGTCGGGCATCGTATGACATATGTTTGAGCCTTTATCCTTTTGGTGAGGAACTTTTGGGGTCTTTCCAACTGCTGCAGGTGTCGGGTAAGGTACATTCGAATGGCGCTGTACTCAACCATTGGTCTGATAAGTGAAGAGTACAGGGGTACAATGACCTCTCCTGATCTGGATGTGAATCCCTTCATGATCAGGTGGGCAATGTAGAAGGTCTTCCTAACCACTTTGGCAATGTGAGTGTCAAAGAGAGGTTACTGTCAACTTGGGTCCCCAGGTCCCTGATAACTTCTTCCGTGTTTAATGGATTACCACCTATGTGGTAATTAGGGGTTACCTTGTTTTTCCCAAAGGGTATGACTATACATTTTTTGGCATTTAGCTTAAGGCCATGGCTCTGGCACCAGTTATCTATTTCTATGAGACCTTTCTGGAGGATGTCTGTGTCTGATGGAGTGTCAATTATGGTGCCCAGTTTGCAGTCATCTGCAAATTTTGTCAACCACAATCCCCCTATGTTTGCCTGCACTTCAGAAAAATAAATGCCGAACAAGAGGGATCCCAGGACTGAGCCCTGTGGGACACCGCTCGTGACCGGCTTAGAGTCTGACATGGCACCAGCAACTCTAACCCTGTGTGTTCTGTCCTTGAGCCAGTTTGCAACCCATCTTGTGACATATGGGTTTACATCTAAGCTGGTGAGCTTTTCTATGATGCCCGAGTGGGGTATTGTGTCACGCTTTTGCTAGGTCAAGGTAGGCTGTGTGAACTGCCTTACCCTCATCAATGGCCTTAGTGACTGTTTCGAAAAAGTCGACCAAGTTCAAGAGGCAGGATCTGCCCTTGATAAAGCCAAATTGGGTAGGATCCAGTGTCTGTAGGTCCCCAATGTCTTTATTTATGAGTTCCATTATGATCCTCTCCATAGCTTTGCAGACAAGGCTCGTCAAGCTTATGGGGTGGTAATTTCAGGGTCCGTAGAAGCACCGCCTTTGTGGAGTGGGACCACAGTTGCCGTCACGCCATTCTTTGAGTGCGTATCCTGTAGTAAGGCTAAGATTAAACAGCAGCCTTATGTGTGGGTTTAGTTCCTCATTGAGTTCGTGTAGCACACATCCCGGGACACCGTCCGGTCCCATTGATGCTGTGTTCTTTGCTTTAGAGAGCAGCTCTCACCTGGGCATCTGAGATGTTTGGGAGGCTAGACTCTGGTGGGATAGATATTTCTCCTTTTGGGGGGGAGGGAGGGGAGAAATTTGCACTGAACCTGTCTGCCAGTATGTTGGCAATGTCTGTGGGTTCAGTGATTTTTTTATCATTTTGGACTAATTCTGAGCATATCTGGGAGTTTCCACCCAGGTTTCTAACATAGCTAAAGAAGGCTTTATGATTGTCTTTTGTGTCATTAGCGATTTTTCTCTCAAAGTTGGCCTTGGATGATTTTATGTTAGCATGAATTGACCAGAAGAGTAGAGATTAAAAGCTTGGAATTGCAAAAACACTTTGCAGTCGTTTTTGATTTATTAGGTCTTTTGCTCATGTTATACTGTTGTATGATTCCTGTGATAAAGAGCCTTTATAGTTGTAAAATACTTTCATTGTTTTTATATGGTATTCTTTCAGTGGCACAGGCTGTTATTTTTGACATTGTTTGAAAGTTGTACCTCTTAGTTGTAAATGTTTGTTTGTTTGTGTCTTTCGGCTTTTCCCGGTTAGGGGTCGCCACAGCTGAACTCCGGTCCGCTAATGATTGGCAGTAGATTTTTTACGTGCCGAGTTTGCCAGCCCTGATGCCCAACCTTCAACGAAGGTACGCCTATTCACGCATGTCTCCACACAGAAGACGCTCTAGCTGAGAATTGAACAGGACAACGTCTTGCTGTAAATGTGCTTCATTTTTAACTGTGAAGCATCCTGGCACAATGTGCTGGCCTTAAATTTAAACATGCGTTTATTTTCAGCTTACTCTTATGTCACCAACAAGTGGGCCTTTGCTGTTGGCTCTCCCTAAACATTCAGCTTTTTTTGTGTTAGTGTGCATTTTTTTTTTTCAAACACCTTTATCGAATTATCACTTGTGATATAGGCAAACTGTATTAACATAACAAATATTATGCTTCACATATATCGTTGTATGTCATATAACCTAAGCAACATTACTTAAGTTATTCTATTCTTGCCTTTTTTTTTTTTTTTTTTTTTTTAAACCAGAAACATCTTTAATAAACCATCTGTTACTACACAGGCAATCATACTTTAATATAAATGAAAACAAACCACACCGACGCAATCCTCATTGCAAGCATTTTACATCAGAAACCATACTGACACACTCCCGGTTGCAAACATTATACATCACTTATAATCTACCCAATCTTTCTCACTGAAACATCATATAACTCATTTAAGTCCTGCCGCCTTTTAGAACTCATTCCTCCCTTGTATGTATTGTTCCCACAATTCCCTTTTTTCCCTATGTAGTTTGCTTCTATCCTTTTCTAAAGATCTCCATTCCAGTTGTTTTATCTCTGTTGCTATATTCACTACTTCCAGTATAGTTGGTTTAGATTTTGATTTTGATTTTTTAGTAATTGCCTTTTTGGCAGCCACCATTATTAGACACAGCAAGGCCTTACCATATCTAGGCAATTCCGATTCTGTGATATAGCTCAGAAAAATCATAGCTCAGAAAAATCAATCTCCCTCGTCAGCCCAATCTGCCCACCCAGCATCTTCAACAATGCATCCCACAGGGAATCCTTAAAGTCCGCCAACTCACCGCACTCACAGAAAATATACTCCCAGTTACCTCTTTCTTCCCTTTCACACCTCCAACATTTACTGACTGCCTGAGGAAAAATTCTCTGGAGTCTACTTGGGGTATAAAACATCTATGTATATATTTCCAGGCAAAAATCCTAAATTTTCTAGATTTTGTTGCATGTTTGGGAGACATACATATATCCTCCCATTGTTTCTTTGTAAATTGCTTATCCAGTCTCTTTCTAGCCTCCTCTGATTGATTCTTAAAGTTATCATGCAACGTTTTATATGCTGTACTAATTATTTATTTTTTAATGGCAGCTTCTGTTCTAGATTCTATTAAAAATTGTACCAGTGCTGGTCTTTCATTTAGGATCCCGCTATTTCTTTCTCTTTGCCAATACTCTGCCTTCCCTATCAGGGGTTGATATCAATCTCTAACCTGCAGTCCAAATAAATTCTTGGCATCTCCCATTCTGTCATCTTTCCCTCTAGTTAGTTGTTCCCAATACCTTTGTTCCTTTGACAGTTTTCTCCAGTAAATTCCAGCCACCTTTTGCCTATTGTATGTATCCCTAATTGCAGTCATCCCTATTGGCAGAATCTCCTTTCTCTATTCTCAAGTTAGTCCCTTTCTCTATTCTCAAGTTAGTTTCGTTGTTAGAATACTTTCTGAAACTTTATGAATATAATATTCTGTATGACTGTTGTTGTTCTCCTTAAAGGCCTGCATTCAAAATCCCAGTCTCTCCTTGTTTCTTGAGCTTCCCACCTGTCTCATCATCATCATCCCTTTCCACTTCGAATTGTAGTTTCCTGCGTGTGCTATGTATAGGATTCTTAACTGTGTAGCTGTGAAGTACCTCTTCAAATTGGGTAATCCCAATCAGCCCTGTTCTACTGGAAGCATCAGCTTATCCCACTTGACTCTTGCCATCTTCCCTTCTCAGATAAAGTCCTACAGTTCTTAATTAATTGCTACCCACAACTTATCTGGTTAATAAATATAAGCCTGACCTGTGTATAAGACTAAAGGGACTAAAAACATTTTAACTGCTTGTATCTTTCTATCCATATCCATGTAACAAAGCTTTCGTAGCTTCCATTTTCTCAGCTTTTGTTTTATCTTTAGTTTAGTCTCTTCCTACATATCCTCAGCTGTCACACTAGAATCATTTTTAATCCATATTCCTAAATATTTCATTTTATCATGTGCCCATAAATATGGGTATTCCTGAACCAGTTCATGTGTGGGTACGTAATTTACCATTATTGCCTTTGTTTTAGCTTCTGAAGCACAGGGAACTGGAACAAGCTGAGAAGAAACACAGGCTATACCTTCTTCCTCAAAACAAAGCAATTGAACAAAATCTGCCAAAGTTTAAAAAAAAAAAAAAAAACGGTTTTACTAATAAAATAAAGAGCGTGTCACAAACGTATCACAAATCGCTGGTTAGCGCTTCCTTTTAGGCAGTGTAAACTTCTTCAGACAACCAACTGTTATGCATCACACATTTAGTCTGAAGAAGTTTACACTGCCTAAACGAAAGCGCTAACCAGTGATTTGTGATATGCTTGTGACACGTTTTTTATTTTATTATTAAAACTTGTTTTTTTTTAACTTTGGCGGATTTTGTTCAATTGCTTTGTTTTGAGGAAGGAAGGGTACAGCCTTTGTTTTAGCTTCATTAATTTT
The DNA here is from genome assembly GCF_019279795.1 of Protopterus annectens. Taxonomy (NCBI): domain Eukaryota; kingdom Metazoa; phylum Chordata; order Ceratodontiformes; family Protopteridae; genus Protopterus; species Protopterus annectens. The sequence goes on from NC_056743.1 coordinate 329,471,685, forward strand.
GTATCCTGAAAAGATCTGAAACTGTCTCACAATGTTCCACAACACTGTAATGTCTTTTTCTAGCTTTGTCAGGTACAAAATTAATAATATCTTCAGATAAAGACAGCTTTTCTTGACTACCATACCAATTATATCCTTGATTTTCTGAGTCCCTTATTTTCTGTGGTGCTAAATATAATGCAAATAATAAAGGGGAAAGAGGACACCCCTGCCTGGTTCCTCTGCTCAAGCAGAAGTTGTCAGAGAGAACCCCACCCACTTTCATTTTTGCCTCCTATCCCTCATATATCCTCATAATCAACCTTATAATTCCATTGCCCGGCTCATAAAGTCCTGGCTTACTCTGTTAAATGCTTTCTCTGCGTAAGTGTTTTCTTAATTTCTGCTTCCCTTTGGGTCATCAGTGTTCTGTTAATATTGTCAAATGTTTGCCACCCCTCCACAAAACCACATTGATCCATATCTATCAGTTTTGGCATTACTTTTGCCATTTTTTAGCCATTGTAGACATGAACACTTTATAGTCATGGTTTAGTATTGAAATGGGCCTGTATGAAGCTGGATCTGATGGATTCTTACCCTCTTTAGGTGTTTCAGCTACCACTGGTTTCTTCCTGGATGGTGGTGTTAAAGAAAACCTTCCATATCTTTTTCATTTTCTTTCCTCCTAGCTTCCAAACTTCCACAGGAATACCAACTATTCCTGGGGACTTTTCTGTAGATTGGTTATACATCACAATTGTTATCTTGTCTCCTCCTATCCTGTTAGTAATTGAGCCTCATTTACCCCTAACCTTGGCATATTTAATTCTTCCATAAACATTTCCATTTGTATCTTTTCTTGATTTTCGTATTTCTCTGCTTTATAGAGACTTGTCATAGAATTTCTGAAGTATTTCTAATACCTCTACAGGCTCTCTTGTTACCTTCTTTGTTATAGACTATGTTTGGCGACATCCCTTTCTACTTTCTGTTGCCTGAGCTGTTGTGCTAAAAGTTTTTGTGCTGTAGTGTTCTTATCAAAAAAACAGTTGCTTAACAGCAATCTTTGTAAGCTCATGCATATTATCGAGGTAATCCCTTATTTTCTGCCTAGCATTCTGCAGTTGATCCTCCTCTTGCTCTGTGAGATTCCCCCTATTCTGCAAAACATTTGTCAGTCCCTCTAAATAATTCTTGTTACTTAACCATAGCCCCCTTTCTTTTATTTCCACCCTATTTTTAAACTCCACCTTAATTTTGTCCCATTCCCTAGCTATAATTTCAGAAGAATGTTCTGTCCTCTCTTAACAGCTTCTGAATAATCTTCACTGCCCATTCTTTAAATTCCTGTTTTCAACAGATAGGTGCAAAAGCACCAATGTCTCATTTTTATTTCATTACTCTTTTATTTTAGCTGTTATTGTCACATGATCTGAAATAGTTATTGGTGGGTATCGAGACCTTCAATTAATTGCACATGTTCCTGTGAAATGTAAATTCCATCTATCCTATCCCAGTTTTTATATCTTGGGGAATAATATGTAAATTCACTCCAAACTCTTATTACTGAATTCACATCTTCCATGCCAAATATTTTCATAAATTTCTTCAAAATATCTACCCTGCTTTGTTATATTTTCCCTTCTGGGCCCCCAGACACATTTTCACTGCTGCAAATCAAATTCCAGCCCCGACCTATAAGTAATATTCCTTGGTGAAAACTGATTATTTCTCCATGAATTTTCTTAAGCTCAATTGTAGCGGTTTTAGGTGGTATGCAAATAAATACATACCAGTGTAATCCTCCTCCCTTGCCAGTAACCCCTTAGCACTACAAATTTGCCATTGTTATCTTTTTTATCTTCTATCACTTTTTGTGTTCCTCTTGCAATTACTGTAAGTAGTACTCTTTTCCTTTGTCCCAGGTATTCCACTGAATAACCATCCTGGAAACCTTGCTTTATCAAATTCACATGTTCATTTCTTTCTAAGTGTGTCTTCTGTAACATAGCTATTGCCAGTCTACATTTTTTTAATATAGTTCACTACACTTTCTTGTTTGTATTTATCTGTGTGGCCATTTAAAGACATTAAAGAAAGCATTATTGTATTAAAAAGTTATTATTCCCACCTTTTACGTATAACACCTTTTTTTTAAAATGTCTAGTTCCAGCTTTTGTGTTACATAATGTACTGTCATTGTACATCTTTTGACCACCACATTACCACTGTGGTCAGAAAGTGGTCAGAAAGTCCTATGTGGCACACCTCATTACTAAGGGTTTTGCATCCAGGAAGAAAGAGGTCATTGTCTCCCTCTATTCTTCCCTCATTAGGCCAGTCATCGAGTACAGTGCCCCATTTCGCATGCACCTCACTTGACAGCTGCAACAACTGGAGAGAGGCTGCAAAAGTACCTCACAAGAGGATCCTAGGCCTTAAACACTTGTCCTATATGGACAGACTCAAAAAAATTCCAACCATTCTCTTTCTCGTATTGCCTGCATAGAACTGATATCTGCTTGACTTACAAAGCCATGTCTGACCCAGCTCTGTTAGAAATGCTACATCTAAAGAAATCCCAATCACTCCACACCACACACTCCAGAGAACTCAACCTCATTACCACAATTAGCAGAACCTGCTGGAGGGACAGGTTCATAACCCAGAGACTGCCCATGCTGTGGAATAGACTTCCCATACATGTCAAACAGAGCACCTCACTGGCCATCTTCAAGAGAAAGCTTGATGAGTGGATGGGAAACAGAAAATTCACTCCTGGTATCACTTCAGTGGCTCTACTTGACAGAGGCACTGGGAACTAAGGTTGGATGGCACGATGCCAGGGTAATCCTATGGGCTAGGCTTGTAAAGGCTCCAGGGCCATTAGCCTAGTATACACCTATGAACCTATACATACACTGTTTGTCAGGTTGAACTTTTATACAGTTGTTTTTTGTCGTATCTATTTCAGCCTATGTCACATCTTATAAAACTTTTTGTTTTACCCTTAAAATAAAAACACACCCCCAATACACCCCTAAAAACTATTAACTTAATACTAACACACAAAACTTTGAAATCTTGAAGTTTTACCCTCCTAATAGGAACAAACGTCCCAAACTGACAGCACACTCACAAGCTTTAGTTAACCCAAAAGAGAGCTCATCCATGCTAAGATGCATGGTGCAACCTGTGCTTCTACTAAGTGCTGACTGGTTTTGTCTTATCTTTATAGCTCTCCCAGCTGGGAACCCCCTGAATGCTTTCAGAGAACATTATTTCTTAGCCAATTTCTTCTCTTTTTTTTGCAGCCAATCAATGTCCACCAGACTGTAGCCAGTTTGTCTTTATCAGATTGTCTCCATGGAGACATGAGAACCAGGCAGCCAGTTTCTCTATATCATATTGTTTCCATGGAAACATGAAGACCAGCTGCAGAATCTTTACTGAGCATATGTGTAAATACATTTGTATGTATGTACGTATGTATGTACTAAAAGTGGAAACAGCAGTGTGTTTGTGGAGAATGATTACTCATTGTACACCAGACAGGAGAGGAGCAAATTAAATTAGAAAAAAACTCATAATATTCCATGATCTTTTTCACTTACTTGCTCTCTCTTAAAACTTGTTACTAAATCAATCTAAGGTCTTTAATCTAGTTATTTCCCCATGCAAGAATGAGAGAAAGCAGATCATTTTTTTTCTTTTGGCATGCTTTCTAACCAGTATTTTTTTATACATTGCAGTGCCTACATTTCTTAAAACTGAACAAGAAGAGAGAGAAGGCAGAAAGAAAAGAAAAAAAAAACAGCGGTCCCTGCTTACAATCCCCGTTATACTTAAAAATAATTGAAAAAAACTTTACTTTATAGCATGTAAAGAAAACTATATGCCACAAAATTGGTACAATTTAAGAAAAAAATCTTTACTTACAGTTAACTTCCTCCCTCCTGTTCCCCTCCCCAAAGCACTGCTCTGAACATTAATGACATGAAGTAGGGCATATGCTTTAGAGTCTCCAACAAACTCTGATAATGTCTTGTACTGTCATATTTCACAAATATAATTTTTGCACTGTAATCCCATATTAATTTACTGATTTTATTAATGTTCTTCTCCGAAATCCTCTCTGCTTCACTTCTGACATACTCTCGATTCTTCTAGTCAACTCTCCTACTCCCTCCCTTCTCTCCAACATTTTCTTTGAAAAATTTGAAAAGGTTTCACAGATAGTCCCTCAATGTTTTTTAAGACCAGAAATACAAGAAGCAGAATCTCCTTCTGTTTCACAGGTTACTTTTGTTGGACAAACATTTGTATTTCCTCCTTAACATGTACTTCATCAAAAAAATATTTTGTCCCTCCCAGGAAAGAATACCTTGAAGACAGCTGGGTACAGCAGTTTGAATCTCACACTTGCGTCTCAACATTCCTTGAATAGTGGAATTTAATTTGCTCCTCTCCTGTCTGGTGTACAATGAGTAATCATTCTCCACAAACACACTGCTGTTTCCACTTTTAGTACATACATACGTACATACATACAAATGTTTCAAGCATGGGCATTAAAGCCCTTCTAGCTTGCCAATATGCCAAAACACTTGTTCCCATAATAAATGTCCAGACTGTTCTTAAAAATGTCTAAATTAGTACTTGCTTTAATGTAATTTGGTAGTCTGTTCCAAGCATCAGCTACTCTGTCAGAGAACCAATTAGTACACTTCTTATTCCTATAGAATCTTCTACATAGGTTATCTGATGATTCTCTAGTACTTTTTGGTAACCCCAAACATTCCCAGAGGTAGCTGTCCCTAAATGCCTTGTATACCTGAATAAGATCTCCTCTTAAGTATCTGTAAGAGACACTGTACAAGTTCAGATATTTTAGATTTTCACATCCATGGATGCCCTTAGTACATTTCCGCGGTACTCTTTCCAGTTTATTCATGCTTGTTTTCCAGTTTATTCATGCTTGTTTTCCTATAGGGTTTCCATATTGTTATTCCATACTCAAGTTTGGGTCTAATGTAGCTAACAAACAATGACTTCACTATGTTTGATTTCCTAAACTTTATAAATCTTTTTATACAACCTATAGTTCTATAACTATCATTAGCCCAATTGGTTGATATGATTAGAAAAACACATAGTTGAATCTACCCATATATCCAGGTCCCTAAATGAGTCTACAGTTTCAATCACTGTGTGCTGTATTAAATATTCACCTTTCGGTCTGTCTCCCAAATCTCATATGCTTAGTTTTTGATGTATTTATCAACATATTAGTACTTTGTCCTTCTGCCACAATTTTGTCAGAATCAACTCCTTCTGCTGGTAGGATTGCATTTTTACTATTAAAGTTATAGGTTGCTTCCTTATAGCCAGGTTTGGAGCATAGACACAATGTGCCCTTTCAACTAACAACTCCTGCTGTGGAATACCAGTCCAGTTGTTTATTTGTGCTTTCATAAAATTAATGCAGTCTGTTCCTTCCAGCTTCTCTGGTATAGCTGAAAAGCTCAGGTTTTCCCTATGTGCTCTGTCCTGTAATTCTATTTATGTTTGAAACATCTCTTCCTGAGCAATCTCATATTCAACTAGCCTTTTCTTTATTTCGCCCCCTCATTTTGCAGCTTTATCATCTCATCTGAATATCTGTTTAAAGCTTCTACCATTTTTTTCCAGCCTTTGGTTGTTTGTGTTGATAATACCCCATCAGGGTTTTGTTTATTTTAACCAGATATGTATGCATTTATCATATCTATTCCTGTAGGTTACTGGAAGTCGTGTCTGAAGGTTACATTTCTTTTTTGCTGAACAGCTGCAAAACATTCCCCAGTCAATGTTTCTTCCGCACCTTTTGTAGGTGATTTTTTTTCCAGGTCTTTTGTATTTCTTTATTCCTGGCATCCAGGCAGTGGACTTTACTAGCCAGTTACTGAAATTTACCCATAAACACAAGTCTACTGGCCTTCTGTGCTGAGTTTCTGTTTTCACACTGGGAGAGTTAGAATTAAATTGTTACTCAGTGTGCTGTGCTGCCATCTTGGAAGTCCTTGTGTTAATGTTGCAGGTTGTTAACATTATCATCTCCACACTGTGAAACATAATTAGTGTTCACAGAAATATCTTCACTGGATTAACTTGCCCAACTTCCTGTTTTCAGCAAGAAACTGTTTAATGCAACAAACAGTCTGGACTTCCATTATAGTACTGGCAGGGAGTATAGTTACATTATACCTGCCTTTGTACCCTTGGTGGCACAGCTTGGCAATTTTTTTTTGGTATTTTTTGTAGGTATGTGGCAGGGTGGTGTGTTATTACTTTGACTTTGAGGTAGGCATAAGTTAATGTATTCACTTGTAGAAGGAAAAAGGAAAAATGCAGATATGAATCAGTTTTGAGCCTTCTGCAAGGAGCCAGTTAGTCATGAACAGCAGTTTAGACTGCAGATTTGGAATTTTTTTATACAGTATTCTTACTGTAACTCTGCAAATTCAGCTGAAAGTATTTTGCAAGTAGCAAAAAGCTGTTTCAGACATAATTAAAAGTCTTGGAAAGATGCTTCCTCCAAGCCAGTGCCAATCGTGTGGAAGGCAACATAGGTAAATTAGTACCGGATACAGTCAAGTCTACCATCAGATGCTACTGTACCATGTTTATTAGGGGGAAGATCTGTCAATTATGTTTTCCTTGCATAAATGCTAGATTCCTGCACTAGGTAGATGAAGTGATAATGTTAAATACTGCTGGATGTACATTTCTGAAGACTGACTTTGATTTGCTTTTCATATCTGATTATGCTGACAAAGCACTGTTGTAATTTTTTTACTTATTTGTTTGGTTAATTTTTTATTCACCTCCACATCAGGAATACAATGCATGTGGGATATACAGTCAAGTTGTGTTTATAATTAATAAAAAAAATGATCTAATTGTTGAAAACATCATACATTACAATCACAGTTCAAGTCTGTCATAAGAATGTGTAGAAAGGTGATTCTGGTGACAATGTCTTCTCCCTCTTTTTTTTGCATTTCTCTTATTCTTCTTATGCTGTTGCCTTCCCAGCTCAGACAACCTCTTACTCCCACCTGATCTTGTGCTCCTGTCTCCTTAAATTTATGTCCCACTTTCCATTTTACTGTTTTACATTCACTTCTGATCCTACCCCTTCCATTTCCTTGTCTTTTTACCTTTCTTCATTATTTCTCATTTCCACTATAACATGCACTGCCATTAGTCCTATCCATATTCATCTCTTTGCCACCCATCCTTGTGTTATCTATCTCAGAAAGGCAAAATTATATTCTCTTACTTACTATCCTCTTCTAGACTTTATCCAACTGTGCAACCACTTTACACCCCAACCCTTTTGCCTGGCTATATTTACTCCTCATAAAAAGGTACTCTGCCTTTTTCTGTGCACTCTTATAGCACTCCGTCCCCACATTCCCCTACTTTTGTTGAAGTAACATTCTACCTGTGCAGTAGCTCATCACGCACTTGTATACCTGTAGAGCACCTAAGTTTGTTCCTACAACTAGTTCACTTCCATATTTTATTCTGTTTTATCCAGTTATTTTGTGGCTGTTCATAGGTAGGTACTAGGCTATTGGCCCAAGGGCCTACGTAAGCCTAGCCAGCAACCTTTTATTTTGTTTCTATCTGCAGTGTCCCTGTATATTGCCCATACTCCTTCCTTTTCATTAACAGTATCTTTTGCCTGATGCAAATTTTGTTATATCTTTGCAGAAACATAACTGAAGATTCAAAAAATAGCGATTGTATTCAGGAGGCTATTATTTTGTTGAGTTCAACTACGTGAGACTAGGACTACACGAATCAGGCCCAAAATGAAATCCAAAGGCCTTTGTCTTGTTATGACTTTTCTCAAGTCTTCACCTTCCTTAGTAGTCATTACTGTCATTGTACACCGTTTTGTTTAAGTTGCTGTTTCAATGGGCATTGTGCATCAGATGTGGAATGAACATCTTTCTTTATGGCCAGCCAAAAGCTTCTGCAACACATTCAGCTTTTGAACGAGTGTAGCACATTCACACAGTCTGTTGGCTAGCTGATTTAATCTTTGTAGTTTGACATTGCTGCTATTGTTGCTAATAAAAGATTTAATTTCCTGTTGACGTAACATGGATCTGGTTTCTGGGGAGATGTATCTTGGCAAAAGTAAATCATGTCCTCATGTTCCACTCTTTTTCCCTCAAGGAAGGTTTTGAAATGCTCATGATTCAGACCCCCTCAATATTATGAAGTTGTTAGTTTCATCGAACTTTACATGACTTTTTCATTTTAAGGGCTTTGGCTTGAATTCCTAGTTCTGCAGACATGAAATCTTGAAGCACTGATCTGGTCATTAAACTTACTAATCCATTTACCCAGTCATGGAGGGGGCACCATTAATACCTGTTTTTGTAACACCCGTGTCAGGTTGTCAGACGTGTTCTGTCTGGTTGTAACGTTTATTTTACTGTATAAGCACCCAGAAGTAGCTTAGCAGGCATGGGGTGAGCAGCTGCCCCAGGTGTAATGTGTTAAGAGATCATGATCAGGAAGTTCAGTTCCTGCATTATTTTCTGTACAGGCGTATCAGCGGTCTGTGTGTGGTAAGCTGCAGCATGCCATTTGTTACAAATGTGGCAAGTGGCTGCTACAGTATAAAAGTAGAATTTGTCTTTTTTTTTTTTTTTTTCATCTTCAACTAAGAGCTGGCGGGAGGGGGCAGGGCACTGGACAATAGATGAGGAGCTGGAGGGAGGAGGCAGGGCACCAGACTGGGGGCTGGCACCAGACACTAGATGAGCTAGCTATGGTTCTGGCACCTGGAAGCTCCTTTGCCACAGTAAAAAGATCTGTTCAGTCCTCCGCTAGATATGGCCACATGAGCAATGTCACCAGTATCAGTGCCTTCATTAAGTGCTAGTATGAAAGTCCACTAAGTTTCAGGACTTTTGTAGAGATTATCTTTGATATTTGATTACGGGCTTTCTACTTGTTTTTTAGCCTTCTGATTTGAGAGCTCATTTTTTTTTTAAATCATAGGCTTTTTCTCTTGACATCTCATTGCTGTGAGTAATGTAGGACCATCTCTAACAAAATGTGCATCTGAAAATGTATTCACTGCCTTGGTTATCACTTCTGTTGTCCAGTAACTGTGACTGATTGCCAGTTCAGAAATAGCTTTATTTACTTTTTTGCATTTGCAGAAAAAAGAATTTGACAAAATTATAAGCTGAATAAAATTCTGTGACTGTGGAAACTTTCAAATGAGATCACAGGCTTGCAGTAGTATACATTGTACAACAAGCAAAATACTCTGGGACCAAGGTATTAACCCAGTGAAAGTACAGCATGTTTGGATTATATATGTTAACTTGGTCAATAAATCTGCCATATGGTAAGGAGGCCTGGTAAACAAAGCCTTGGTATTACAACGCCTGGGTTTAGTCCTGAACTTTTAAGTCAATGTCTGATACTTGCAGGATAGCAGTAGTTGTAGCAATATAATAATGTTCTCACTGTTCTTGTAACTGTCTGGCTACAGCAGCCACACTGTAGTTGCAAAGTTCAGTCTCAAACTCCATTTCATACACTGATGTTGACAGTACACAAGCTGATGCCAAGAATTACTTTCTGTATCAGATGGTCCGATAGATAGTTTCCACATCACAATTACAGGGTTCGGTTTTGAAATCCAGATAAGCAGTCACTGCTTGTAGATTAACAACGGTACTTGCAAAAAATACTGTTCTGCATATGGTACAATGCTCAGTGGTCAGGTTTCAACCTTATAGCTCCAGGGTTCACTTCAGAACTCTGTCATCAACAAAACAGCAGCACTCGCTGAGATGTAGTGTTCTTATGGTATGTGGTTAAATGAGTACAGCACCCGCCTCAAAACAACAGGTTTCAAATGTTTACTAGTCAGCCTCCCCCAAAACACACACACCAAGACATAGGTAGACCTCATAATATTTACCCAATATACTGCGTCAGTGCTGGTCATTTGGCATGGTAAACATTGGCTTTGTGTGATTTGGTCATACTGACTAATGTCGACGTGACACCTTGGTCCTGTGTAAAAATGAAGACGGGGGGGGGGGTGATGATGGCAGCAACTGGTAAGGCTTATTGGCCCATACATTTTGCCTTTACGGGATTACCACTGTTTTAAATTGGACTAAAATTTGCCTTCTTCAAGTAGGGGGTATGTATGCAGTCTCCAAGCACTTTTGAGACAGGTATGTCAGTGTCATATATATGATACCTTTAATGTTACCCACAATGTACCCACTTATTTTTTTCTGATCCAGATGATGCATCTTTCCCAACCCTATTCAGTGCATACTGCACAAAATCAGTTGAAGTACTTGAACCTTCACTGTTTCTTTTATGGGATGTATGTGACCATGTAGTACCTGAATCAGATGCTTGAGAAGGCATTTACAAGGCAGTTTGCTATGGCCTGAGAAGATGAGGTGTTAGTGCAATCTGTATTTAATTTTTTTTCACTCTCCCCTCTACAACTCTTTGCTGCATACTTAAAGAAGCTTTTCTTATTGCTTGCCTCACTAAGCTCATATTTTACTTTTTCTTTTCTAATAGTAGCCCTCATTGCCTTTACATTGTTTGTATATCTTATGTTAGAAACTGTTGGATTCTGCTTCTTTTTCCAGTTTTAAATCTTCCTTCCAATATTTTTTAACCTGACTGGATATGTCCTAGTTATATATATATTTTGACACTGGTAGTATATTCATGTAATATACTCTTCATATTTTATAAAGAATAGTTCTCATGTCTTATGTTAAGTTGTTTAATTCTTTTTACCAGTCCCATTGCAAAAGCTCTTTATTTATAGCTGTAAAATCGGCTTTATAGTAATTACTGTGTATTACACTAGTGTGCTTTAAGTTCTATACCAACCAAACAGCTAATAATAGAGTAATCTGACTGCCCTAACAGTGCAATGACCTCCTTATCTAATACCCTTTTTCTCTCAGAAGTCAAAACCACATCTAAGATTTTATCAGTTCTTGTAGGAATATTTATTTGTTGAGTTGGTGCCATGGGTAATAAGGTTGATAGCATGACGTAATCCATCCTTTTCTTTCCTGTCATGTTTGTCCAGTTTATACTCCTGTGAACTTGATCTCTTTCTACAACAGTGTCCGACTATTTTGCACATTTCTTCCTTTCTTTAATAAAGCTTGTCACTTCCTGATTGGTTTGTATGGGGGTCTGTCTTCATAGGTTATAGGACAAAATGTGCTGGTGTGCTGGCTAGGTAGTTCATTCCTTCCTGCCACCACAGGACCTTTGTAATTGAATGGTACCCCTACCATTTGAACAGTCTGCGTCTCCCAGAAGTTTGAAAACAGAACTGTCCTGACTGTCTAGTGCACTTGTCACCTTTTATACTGTGTTGAAGTCACAGAATGTTATTAAAAAGCTGCCACTGTAGTAGTATTCTTAGCAGAATCCTTTCTCAGGTTTTCTTTGTCTTTTAGATCCCCAAAGGGTTGGGAAAACATAGTCTAGGTTATTCCATTCTTCCTGCACTCACTGATAAACATATATCCCGGACTGTTTTTTTTTTTTATAGGATGTTTTACAGACACAAACTTTGGTCCATTCCTCTCAACATGTCAGATGATGCGTACATGGAAGCTGACATAGCTTTCAACAAATCTCTGTAGCCTGCAAGTAATGTATGAACTGGGCGATAGTTTCTTACAGCATAGAGTGGGAACTAATACATAAATAACGTAAACAACAGTTATGCTACTTTTGCATGCATGACCCAGCCTCACGGGCATAAAAGGAAAAAAAAAAAAAAAAAAAAAAAACTTGAAAAAAACATGTAGCAAATAAACAAATTTTGGTCTAGTGCACACTAACACATCTGGTGTATCCATTACTGTAGTTTCTGTCTTTTATTGTGGTGTAGTGAAAGCTGTGTGGTCCTACTCAGGGAACTGAATTTCTAACATTTCAAAGCTACCATTTGAAAATTGATGGCAGGAAATTTCTTCTTCATTCACCTTATATGCAAAGCAGTCTGTGGAAGCATAACTTGGTATTTTGTAATGGTGTCAGTTACATTCGAATGAATAAGAACAGAACTAAGTCCCAGTAATTTTTGTTGTAAAACTTTTACTGATTAAAGACACAAATGCATATGACTTTTTTATTTCTTTTTCAAAGTCCAACAAATATGCCCATCAAAAATTATGTACTTGTCATTTTAAATGAGACACTTCAAGACATTTGCTGTTGCTTGGACTGCAGGGAATCATTTGTTTCAAGGTACAAATGTTAACAGCAGTTTGAAAATCAGCCTGATTAGTTCCAAACCTTGTGTTGATCTGTTATTTGACCAGGACAAGTGCCTTTTTCCTTTAATCATCCAGAGATGTTGCTGAAGACTGTATTCTGGCAGAGTTTGACTGACTGACTGATGGTTAAAGTGGTTTCCATGAGAATGGAATGTGTTGACTTGCACATCAGTTTCTTCAAACTTTCTCCTGTTTTCTTGAAAAGGTGTGTTTGTGAGCACATAATATATTTATTTAGTTAGTTAATTTATTTATTTATGGCTGAACTGCATCTGTTTATGTACACAAGTGGCTAATCCTTCTCAGTTAAGACATACCAGTATAAGCTACCTAAGCACATCCCTTCATCTTTAATGATTGTTTTATTCAGTTCATGGTCAAGGGGTGACAGTACAGGAAACATAAGGCAGGAATCTGTCCTGCATCAGAGGTCACTGCATCACAAGATGCACACACATAGCTAGAGTCACTTTGGAGCATGGCCACATGTATCTTTAAGATTTTGAAGGAAACCAGATACTTCGGTGAAGACCCCGTAACCACAAAGAGGGCATTACTCCACCCAGAAGGTACTGTAGCCATGAACTGAGCTGGATTAGCACACTGACACAGCAGTGCAAACTTATGCATAGCTGTGCCAGTCTTTAAGCACAACAGCTCTGTTACAATAGTTTAGGTCAGGTTTTACTTGATAAAGAGATTACTGCGTGCTATAGTATGTTATGGATGTTGTGTTGCAGTAGTTATGTCTGAAACTTTGTTCTGTGAACTGTACCAAGTATTTAAATTTCCAGTCATGGAAATAGATGATATAAGGCTGGTTGACCGTTCTCAGTATCAAAAGAATTCAAGGTCTGCTTTACTGGTCTGCTTTATTCAGTACTCAGCCAAGTCCACTACTGCCATTGTCAGCATCTCTGCCCATTACTGCGTAGGCAACTTGATCATGATACTGTTTTCATTCTAATCTTGGTTGGTATCTCAGTGTTTGCTGCTTAGAGAGGAAACTCTGTTTTAAATATCTTCTTGGCACACAGCATTGTAGCCATAGTAATGAGTATTTTAACTTCATGTAACTGAGTCCAACTTTGCCCAAACTTAACAGAGAATCGAAAACCAAAGTAAATACTTTTTTTTTTCTGGCATAACTAATGTGATATTTAGCAGGAGTCAGGAACATAGTCCCCCTGTACTCATCACTCATTAGACCTATGATTGAGTACAATGCCCCATTCGGAATGTATCTGACCCGACACCTGCAGCAGCTGGAAAGGCCCCAAAAGTTCCTCACCAAAAGGATAAAGGGTCTCAAAAATATGTCTTATGCTGCCCGACTGAAAGAACTCCAGCTCTATTCAGTCTCATACCGCTTGCTCAGAGGTGACCTGTGCCTGACATATAAGGCCATGTCAAACCCTGATTTGATGAATATGCTTCACCTCAGAAAATCTAGATCCCTCAGAACCACAAGGGTGGGAGAATTAAACCTTGACACGGTTATTAATAGAACATGCTGGAGGGACAGATTCATCACCCAGAGACTCCCTATGCTGTGGAACAAAATCCCGGTACATGTGAGGCAGAGCACCTCGCTGGCCTTGTTCAAGAGGAATCTTGACCAATGGATGGGGGATCGCAGATATACCCCAGGGATTACTTCAGTGTCACTGCTTGACAGAGGCACAGCAAAATAATAGGCATAGTTTTATTCAAACTAAAGGGGTGGCGAAAGCCAAATAACTATGGGCTAGGCTTATAAATGCCCTTGGGCAGATAGCCTAGTATGAACCTATGAACCTATGAACACTACCACCCACCTCTCTGCCCTGAGATCTGTGCAATGATTCAAAAATTTAACCTTTGCAAGGTGATCAAAGTTTTCATTTCTGACTTACTTCATCTTGAAAGTTTATTTATTGATAAACTGTGATATTGTAACAGATTATTTAAAATGCAACATTTGAAACATCCTGCTTCTCAAGTCCTCACTTATGCTCAGTTTGACAGTCCTTCTTCCACATAGTTTTAACATGGAAGTTGTTAATTGACAAAGAAAATACAACACTGACTGCTGTTGGTCTTTTTTTAACACCTTTATTGAATTATCACTTGTGACGTAGGCAAATTTGCATTCACATAAAAGTAATCAAACTATATCAACATAAACATTGTATTTCACATATATTGCTATGTATCATATAACCTAAGCAATATTACATACACCATTCAATTCCTGACCTTTTTTTAAACAAGAAACATTTTTATTAAACCATCACTTACAACATAGGCAATCCTACATTTATATAAAGGAAAACAAACCACACCAACACAGTCCTAGTCACAAGCATTTTACTTCACAAATCATACTGACACACTCCCAGTTGCAAACATTATACAGCACTTATAATCTACCCTATCATTTTCAGTCAGACATTACATAGTTCATTAGTAAAACTTCAGTTTATCTACAGTGTTAATTAGAACATGCCTAGTTTGTTGAAGTAGTATTAGGAGGATTATGTTTTCTCCATAGTTATCCAAAATTTAAAGTTCAGCAATATACATTGTGTAAAACTTGCAAAAAAAGGAGTTTTTGATTTGCAAGCTTGGAACCTGTACACATTTCTAAAACAAATAATTAAATATGAAAAGATTTCACAGAGATACAATGTTGCTACCAGTCATATTTTATCTGAAGATGCTTCCTGCTAGCAGGAGGTGGTATGTTAGAGATGCTGTGTAGTCATTTGCTGCTTGTTTAATTTTTGTTTATACTGCAGACGCTTTATCTGATTTTAAAGAAGCAAGACGACTTTCCTATCTTTGCTGATTGGTAGATTTATGTCTTTGTTTAGTATTTCATTCACAGCAGCAACTCTTTTCATTTTAAATTAAGCATGGTTTTAGCATTTAGTTTCCTTACAAAATGTAGCACCATACCTCTGTTTTCTCAAGAATTCTGGATAAACTAAAAATAATGGGGGGACAAAAAGCCAAAATGTAGAATAGATTTTAAAATTGGAAAGTTACTAGAGTAACACGTTTTGCATTGGCATGCATTTTCTAAAGTATATGAAGTCTAAAACTCAAACGTCTTTCATTATTTAGTAGCTGCAGTCTTCAGTGATTTACCAGAAAATCACAAATTTATGAGGAACAGACCAACAATACAAGGCAAAAAATCTGGACATTCTGCTGTTTCTGAATTTTTAAATGTATGTAGTCTGTTAGAAGAGATTTTTAAGACATAGAGTAAGGCTTGTGTAGAACTGCGGTGGTGGTGCTGCGGTAGCGTTGTCGCCTCACAGTAAGACGTTGTCCTGTTCGATTCTCAGCTAAAGCGTCTTCTGGGTGGAGACATGCGTGAATGGGCGTAACTTCATTGAAGGTTGTGCATCAGGGCTGGCAACTCAGCATGTAAAAATCTACTGCCAGTCATTAGCAGACCGGAGTTCCGCTGTGGTGACCCCTAACCGGGAAAAGCCAAAAGACGCAAAGAGTAAGGCTTGTGTAATTCCTTTGTAACATCCATATTCATCCATTATTGGAGAAAAGCATGTGTGATTTCTCAGCACTGGTAACAAGTGTAGCTTGGAAGTGATCCATGAATGCCAGGTTGAATAGGATTTGAATGTGTCTTGCACAGATCTACTACTTCTGGATGTTTTACAGTGCATTTGCCTGCTTAGTAACATGTTTGGGGGGTTGGGCAACAGCACAGTTGAGCCTGCCTTGATTATGATCATTGACTGACCATCGTTGAGGGCACTGTATACAGTACTTAGTAACATTGCCATACATTTGTCTTTCCTGCGAATGCCAGAAGAGTAGGTGCCAAAATGGGCTAGTGGGCCGGTAAAAAAAAAAATAGCGATTATGTAATGTAGTCTAGTATTTGGTAGACTGTTCAGCATGTGCGTTAGTGACTGAACAGTTACTTTATGGAAAATGGTAAGCATGATCAGTGTTTATCCAACTGTACCATAGCTCAGCCATAGCTCAGCCCTGTGAAGTTACCCCACCCATTCACCTGTCAGAGTCTAATTATTGTCCCAGTTCACCCCTGGCTGAGTAAACTCAAGAAAGTAGCAAAGACTGTAGACCATAAGGGACTTTTTTCCCATACTCCACCCTTTAGGGATATTCAGAGCAAGATGGTGCTGGAGGCAGATGAATGAGTGGTGAAAGTAAATTTGGAGTCCATACAGTCATTCTGGGGAGTAACTGCATTCACCTACAAAGTCATTGTCATACTTGGAAAGGTAAGATCTTCACAGTGGAATGTTTTGAGGGATTGATGCTCCAGCACCAAACTTTGGTCAAAGAAACATCATAACAGATTAGTTTTGTAAGGTGTGACATAGGCTGAAAGGGATATGACAAGAAACAACTGTGTAAAAGACCAACCTGACTAAAAGTACATGTATGTAACACAAAAGCTGGAACCGGACATTTAACAAAAAAGCAGTTATACATAAAAGGTGGTAATAATAACTATATAAGAAAAGGTTGCTTTCTTTGTAATATCTTTAAATCTGAATGATCTCACAGATAAATACAAAAAAAGAGTAGTGAACTGTATTAAAAAACGCAGAATGTAAATAGCTATGCTACAGGAGACACACCTGGAGAGAACTGAACATGTGAGTTTGATAAAGAAAGGTTTTCAGGATGGTTATTCAACGAAATATCTGGAGCAGAGGAAAAGAGGAACATGTATATTAATTGCAAGACGAGGTCCAATAGTGATAATAGTGGAAGATATATAGTATTAAGGGGATACTGGCAAGGGAGGCGGATTATACTGACATGCATTTATATTCCATCTAAAACTGCTATAATTGAGCTTAAGAAAATTCTGGGAGAAATAATTAGCTTTCAGCAAGGAATATTATTTATTGGTTTGCAACAGTGAAGATGTGTCTGGGTGGTCCAGAAGGGAAAATATAACAAAGGAGGGTAGATTTTCAAAGAACTTTATGAAAATGTTTGGCATTGAAGATGTGAATTCAGTCCTGGAAGTTCGGAGTGAATTTACATATTATTCTCCAAGTAACATAAACTGGGCTAGGCTAGGTAGAATGTGCATCTCCCCAGAACATGTGCATTTAATTGAAGGTCTTGAAATGAACCCCAAAACTGATTCAGATCATGTGCCAATAATACCTAAAAAAAAAAAAATGTAAGGTAATGAAATAAACGAAGACACTGGCGCTTTCCCACCTATCTGTTGAAAAGAGAGGATGGGTTTTGGAAGTTACTCAGGAGCTATTAGAGAAGATAGAAATTTCTTCTGATAATATAGCAAAGGAGTGGGATGAAATTAAAGTGGAGTTTAAAACTAGGATGGAAATAAAGGAAAGGGAGATACGGTGATGAAGTAACAAGAATTATTTAGTGGGACTGACAGATGTTAAAGTAATGCAAAATAGGAGAAATCCCACAGATCAGGAAGAGTAAGTACCAACTACAGAATCCTAAATGGAAAGTAAAGGATTGCTTAGAGAATATGCACGAGTTTAGAAAGATTGCTGTTAAGCCACTATTTTGTGGTAATAAAGCAATTACTAGAAAATGAAAATCGAAGTCTAAACCAACTTTGCTAGAAATAGTGAAAATAGTAACAGAGATAAAACAACTGGAATTGAGATCTTTGGAAAAGGGAGGTTGGAAGCTACATAGGAAAAAATGGGAATTGGAACAGTTATATGCAGAAGAAGAATGAGGTTTAAAAGAAGGTGGGATTTGAGTGAGCTATATAATGCTTAACTGACCATGACTGGAAATAAATAAAATACATAGATTATAAGTGATGTATAATGTTTGCAACTACAGTTGTATCAATGATGGCTGTGATGCATACTGTTTGCAACTAAAGTTGTGTCAATGTAATTTGTTTTTAATTTATATAAATGTAAGATTTCCTATGTCATATGTGATAATTTAATAAAAATACAGTTTGTTAAAAAAAAAATCACCAGAATAATGTGAAGGCAAAGTATGAAATAAGCTGTAAGAAATCCTGTTAAACAAGTCACTGTGGATTGCTTCTGTTGTGTGCACTGTATCGAGTTTCAGATTGTGTTCCTTTTTCCAAGTTAAATTTGTAAGAGCTCCATAAATAATGCAAAAGACGCTGTGAAAGAAAATATAAATTACATGTTAATGGAAAGAAAGTGCATCTACAGACTTTTTAGTAGTATGACTGGTTTGTTTAAAATCAAGAACTATCAAGTGCTGCTTTGCATTTTCCTGTTTACAGATGTCAAGGCTTTTATGTGGGTGGGTATGAGCTTTGTGTTATTTGTGTTTTCACCTTCTTTTTTATGTTCTGTATTCCCTACACGCTGCAATCTGCTGTATTCTGCAGCTGGAGTGATATACTTGTTTAGCATTCTAACTACTGTTTATTATTTTTAACTGCACCTGCTGTTAAAGTACAGCCCAAAGTTTCTAATGAACTGTCAGAAAACAACAGAAAACACAAGAAGGGGCTGGGCCTGTGGCAGTAGAGAGAGGGCACCCACTGAGAAACAATTGGCTTCCCAAACTTGTTAGAGGGAGAAGGCACGTCTTTTCATTCCACAATTTGAAGTGTATATTTTTGGATAGAAACACTTAAGTGCAAGGCAGCGTCAGCCTTTAAGCAAGTAGACCACTCTGCTGCAGAAAACAGAAGAGTCTGCGTTAGTAGAGGAGTTCTTGTAGAACAGTTTTAAGCCTATATAGGTTTCTTTAGGTGACCATAGAGCATGGTTCGTTGCCAGCATGAAGTGGTGTGTCTTGCAGTTTGGCTCAAGAGCTTATTATAGAGAAAAGCAGTTTAAGATTCTAGTACTGCCATATTGAAAACTGTTGATTGCTGTCGCTGCAGCATTCAAAATGTAGTAGAGTTACTATTAAGTGAACTGCATGCTTGGGTTTCAGTAGATAAACGATGGCTGCAGATATATTTTAGGATAATCCCCTTGCCTCAGATTTGTAGCACCTAATTTTCTTGTGTTATCACAAGACACAAATGTACAGTGTTGGGCTGGTGTGAACTCCACTTGTGAAACTGCTGATCTGGGATTGCTGTTGACTGTAATCTGCCGTCTATGTAGAGCTTCTTATTTTTCAAATTTCCCATGCTTTCACTGATTTTCTCTACAAAACTGTCAGACTCCCTGTCCCTGCTTCTTTTAGTCCCTTTAATACCATGGAAATTATTCTGTCTGTGTCACTGCTGTATAAAATATTACTCGGCTTCATTCTTAAAAGTGTTTCACGCTTAGAGAGATAAGTATTCTCAGTTCCATTACGTTTGTCTTCGTAACTAAAGACTAAGAAAAATATCTGCAGTTTTATGAGCTGGTTTTGTTGTTTATGTGACCACTTTCTCCCATTTCTTTCTGTGACTATCTTTATCTAATTTATGTACTTCTAACATGATTTTTCTGCCACTGAACACACATCTTGTATGTTATTAAATTAATGTTGAAAAAGAATGCTAAAAAGGGAACATAAGGTTGATGACAGGTTTTTGGAGTCCTACTTTTCCCTCAAACTTAGTTTATTTATTAAAAAATAAAAAAGTTACAACTTAAAAAATCAACTTAATTTTTATTCTCACAACACTGGCTTGGTATACTGCTTTGATAAACGTGGAGAATAAATATTGCCACTTGCCGTATGTAATTTTACCGTATTTTTGTTTTCTGCTTTGTTAGTTGCATTTGTTTTGAAGTTTACCCCAACTTAAGCAGCCTTTATGTGTTAGGGCTGAATAATAAGCTCTTAAATGTCAACAAATTTGAGTGTAAATGAAGTGGTCAAGTGCTCTGAGAAAGAAATGCTGTGTACTCCAGTGTACTGTGATATTTCGAAGAATGACATTTTGATCTAGTTCACTTTTTCCTTATCAGTCTTCACTGTGGTGGTTGAAATCTGCTGTAACATAATAAACTAAAAAACTGATGCAGGCAAATAAATAAAACTTTTGATGAAAATATAATGGTAAAATCCATCAATTTGTATGTGTCAGCATACTCCTATAGTGACCCCTTAAACAGCTTCTGCCATCTAGTGAGTCTTCTAGGCAATGGGAGAAGTGGAAATAGATTCCAACGCCTTTCTTCCATGTCACATATGCATGAATAAACACACCAGCAGACAGTTTCTAGGCTACCTATCATATCTTTGTAATGTGAGAGGAAAATAGAACACCCAGAAAAAAATCCATGCAGACTCCACATAGAAGGCACTCCAGCTAGGAACCGAACCAAAGAACCTCTTGTGTGACAAGGCTTCTCTAGGCTTCATAACTCATTATTTCATTAGTTTTGAATGAAAATTGCTATGTGTGCATGTATATGCGTATAAAAATAAATATGTGAATGTATGTGTATATATGATATATGCATGTATGTACGCAGAAAACTAAACACCCACTTGTGTATGCATGTACACATGGTGTACCATTCACAATCAACAATATTATTAGTGTATTGAAAAAATAGGATCGAATGTTTAACCTGGCTCTCTAGAACAAGACATTCCAGACAAAATCTAAGTCCACCAACTTTCAGAGTTGCTTGTAATATTTGTAAGAAAAAGTGCAAAAAACTGTATTTTAGTATTGAAGAGTGGAAGAATACACAGCTTGGTTTAGGTGAGTCAAAGGGGATACAGTGTTTGTCAGCATGGAAGAATATGGCCAGCAGATCACGCTGCTTTGCCAGGGATGGTCTGCAGCTGTCCCTCTAGGCTTTTGAATATTGAATAAAGCATTGTCTTGTCCTGTAGTACCTTTTTAGGCAATGCCAACCGGACAAGTCTTTTGACATAGCAAAACCATCCCATGAAAATCTAAAGACATTACTGCTCAATGCCAGGAATGTAGATAAGAAAATCCATTCCCTGCAAGCTCTCCTCACCATGGAAAATTTAGACCGTTGTTCAGTTATTGAGACATGGTTTAAAGCTACAGAGAGCACTCTGGCAGTGCAAGGCTATAATGCCTTTCACACATTTAGACTAGCTGCTGCACAGGAAGGGACTAAAGGTGGAGGTGTCTTGATTTTATATGAAAAACAAATGCACCTGAAGGCTAGTCAAACAGTATGATGTACTTGAGCTTCTCCGTGTCCAAATTACCATAAAGTCTTATTCCATATCCTTGCAAGCTGTAGGGCCCTCTCTATGACCCAGAAAACCAGTAACACAGACGTAAACATACTAAAGACAGTCCCCTGTTAACCCAGTATCATATTCATGGGTGACTTTAACTACCCCACTCTAAACTGTAATTGCATACAACCCCATACATATAAGCCCAGAGATTCCTGAACTTTATAAACACAAACATCCTAGACCAGCTAATCCATACACACACACACTAGGGGCACAAACATCCAGGCTCTGGTCCTGACAAACATGGAAGTGCACTGCCATCTGCATAGTACAAAACATTACTTACCAGGACCATTAGGATCCCTATTTAACTGTAGCTTCCAGAGAGCCTTTATGCTAAATGAATGGAGGACCGCAGCTGTCATCCCCCTGCACAAGGGCAGGCAGTTAACCCTGGTAACCACAAGGACCCTGGTAACTACAAACCCATAAGCATCACTGTTCTCTTCTGCAAAGCCATGATGAGAATTATTACAAATGATAAACAATGACATAGGAAATATGCAGACACTGGATCCAACCCAGTTTGGTTTCGTCAAGGTCAGATCATGCCTACTCAGCCTAGTGGACGTCTTCAAGAATGTCACCAAAGCAGTGGATGAGGGCAGAATGGTGCATGTCACTTTGTCATAACTACTAGTAATTTTTTCGGTGATGAGAAATTAAACAAAATTGAAGTGTAAGGCATTTTATCAGTAGTTTGTACCAGAAGTGAGAGAAGCTAAATGAGCATACCATTATCGGAGCAAGTCACATTCTCCAGGTATTGTTGCTGCAGAGTATATGCTTCAGATTTCCTGTGTATTCACGAAAGTGACAGCTGTTTTAATTGCAGTAGCAGAGACTTTTGGGTGACAGAGTTCTCAGTGATAAGAAACCATGTTTTTTCACTTGCTTTCCACAGTTTGAGTGTTTGATGCTATTTCTCTCATTTTTTTCCTTTGTCATGTTAGAGTGCTTTTGCTTTCTTTCTAACCTGTTTAAAACTGATTAGCATTGACAATCAGGTTCTTCTGTACTTAATATTCACACATTCAGTTCTGTGTGTATCCAACCATATATAACTACATTGCTCATAAAAGTTTGTTTCTGAGACATTTTGGCAAAGCATAACAGCTGTTTGAGATTTGGCTCATACCCCTAATTTCTGTTAGCTCAGTGTCCCTAGGCATTCCTTTAGTAGCATGTGCTTGACTGTTCAGTAAACTGTGTATGGACTGAATAGTTTCTGTAAAGTGTTCATTAAAATGTATGTGTGTTGGGTTGAGTCCTTCTTACAGTAATTGTGTGTGAGGGAACATAAGAACATTAATAAGTGTCCTGTGAAAACTACAGTATGTATTATGCAGGAAAAATCTATCTCTGGCTCCATCTTGATTTCCTAGCATTATTTTCATCTAATACTTGGATTATCAACCATGTGCACCTAGAGTTTGCAGTTGGATTATTTGTAAACTTTCTTTTGGCAGGGGTATGATGAAGACTGTTCCCAAGAACTTGATCAGCATTCCTGCCTCATAGCTCTTGGTTCAGTGTTTCTGTTCTTGGTGGGTGCCTTTTTTACAGTCTGCATAGTGAGTATGTGTTACATTCATAGTTATGTTTATTTATATCTAGGTATTGGACCGAAAATATCAACATCTATCAACAGTAAATATAGCTGATTTTATTGATATTTTGGTTTTGTGGGTCTTCACTGTTTCTGGTATTGTTAGTGCTTGCTGTGTTACGATTATTTGGAATTGAAAAAATGATGGGGATTTTTTGACTGGAGGGTCACTTCAACAACCTTATCATAAGCAGTGCAGTACCGTAGGGATTTGGGAATAGCTTTTTTTTTTTTCTTATAACTACTTAAGAAGTTAGAATTAGCTTTATTAATCAGGATTAGTTGATTCAGTGCTCATAACATTTGAGAATTCCTGTTCACTCTTTATTTACCTCCTGTCAGGCTGATAATTGACACAGACCATTTTGCTTTTCATCTGTCCTCTGATCCTTTTTCCCACCTTCTGTGTGGGTTGAAGTATTGCAGCAGCTGTTGCCATTTCTCTCGATTCAGTGCCACTCTGTTAACCTTCTTTGACTGTCATTTCTGACTGTTGCAGGGCTGCTGTCACACAATCCATTCATCTCTTCATTGGATGCCCTTGTTTCCTCTTGCCTTCTTCCTGCCTTTCCAAATCTTTTTCACCAGTTCGTCGTCTGTTTTCCTGCATATGTACCCTAACTACCTTAATCTGTTCTCTTTGACCTTTTCTGCAATTAGAGCTACTTTGGCTTCTGTTGTTATGTCCTCATTTCTTCATTAGTCCCACAGTTTACATCCTTCTCATCTCAGGTACTTTATCTGCATCACTTCTTGCTTCTTGTACTGCTTTGCCTTTTCTTCCCAGGTTTCTTTTCCCTGCAGTAGTAATGGTCATACCATTGTTTTATACAACTTGCATATATAATTCCCTGGCATTCTTTTGTCAGATGTTATCCCTGACACTGTATGCTAGTTGGTGGAAGCTCCTCTATTTCTGCCTTTGATGCCTTTATTCAGACTTTCCTTCTCCTCAGCTACCCTCACAGGTACTCAAAACTGCCAATTTGTTCCATAGGTTCATAGGTTGGTACTAGGCTATCGGCCCTAGGGTCTATATAAGCCTAGCCATAACAATTCCCTGGCTATTTCTTCCCAGAACTCCTGTCTAGAAGGGCAGCTGACGTGATCCCTAGGGTGAATTTCCTATCTCCCATCCAATCGTCAAGGTTCCTTTTGAAGAGGGCCAAAGAGGCACTCTGCTTGACATGTGTGGGCAGTCTATTCAAGTCTGGGGAGTCTCTGGGTCAGGAACCTATCCCTACAGCATGTTTTGTTCATTGTTATGACAAGGTTTAGATCCCTGGAGCGTGTGGCTCTGAGGGATTGGGATTTCTTTAAGTATAACATGTCAAACAGCTCTGGGTTTGACATGGCCTTGTATGTTAAGCAGAAATCGCCTCTGAGTAGATGATATGCGACAGAGTATAGCTGGAGGTTTTTTAGATGGTCAGCATAGGGCATCTGCTTTAGGCCTGTGATTCCTTTGTGAGGTATTTCTGTGGCCTTTCCAGTTGTTGCAGATGTCGAGAGGTACATACCAAATGGGGCGTTGTATTCTGTAATGGGTCTAATGAGGGATGAGTACAGTAGGAAAATGACCTCCTTTTTTCTGGATGAAAAGCCCTTAGTGATGAGGTGTGCCACATAGGATTTCCTGACTGTTGTGGCGGTGTGGTTATCGAAGGTGTCCACTGTCCACTTTTGTCCCTAAGTCTCTTATCACACTCTCAGTGTTTAGTGTACTGCCACCTATGTGGTAATTCACGGGTACACATTTTTTTCTCAAAGGGGATAACTGTACATTTCTTGGCATTGAGCTTGAGCCCATGGCTCTGGCACCAAGGATCTGTTTCTGTAAGGTCCTTTTGTAGAATATCAACATCATTTGGGGATTCAATAATGGCTCCCAGTTTGCAGTCATCTGTGAACTTTGTTAGCCAGCATCCCTTAGTGTTGGCCTGTACTTCAGAGAAGTAGATGCCAAACAAGAGCGGTCCCAGGACTGAACCCTGAGGTACTCCAGTTGTCACTTGTCTGGAGCTGGATTTGGAGTCGGCTGCTTTTACAGTGTGGGTTTTGTCAGTAAACCAGTTGGCAATCCATCGAGTGACGTAGGGATTAATGCCCAGCTAAATAAGTTTATATGTGATTCCAGAGTGGGGGGTGGTGTCGAAGGCCTTGGCGAGGTCCATATAGGCTGTGTGGACAGTCTTACCCTCGTCCACAGCTTTGGAGACTGATTCGAAGAAGTCAATCAGGTTCAGGAGACAAGATCGGCCCTTCACGAACCCAAACTGGGTGGGGTCCAGTGTTTGAAGGTTGCCAGTGTCTTTGTTTATAAGTTCCATGATAATACGTTCCATGGCCTTGCTGATCAGGCTCATCAGACTGACTGGTGGTAGTTCCCAGGGTCCAAGGTTGACCCCCCCCCCCTTGTGGAGTGGGATAACTGTAGCTGTGTGCCACTCAGTGGGCACAAAGCCTGAGGTGAGGCTATGATTAGACATGACACTTAGGTGAGATGCCAGTTCATTTTATAGTTCATGTAGTACACAGCCCGGGATGTCATCTGGTCCCATGGATGCTGTATTCTTAGCTTTGGAGAGTGCAGTTTTTACCTATGTGGCCATTATTACCGGAATTGCAGCTTGCCAGTTTTGCAATGTCTAGAGCAAGGCCCTTTCATGTTTTATTACTCTGCAGCATACTTTCAGAGTTTGCAGTTGAGTACAAGTTGCTCATATAGTCTTGTATATTTCATGGCTTCCAAGTGTACACATATAGTCTGGACAGTGAATTCAGGATGAATGTCTGTAGCTTTGTGGTGGGAAGCTGAAAAAAAATCCACTGGAGCAGTCTGTAGTATGTAGGGAAAGTAGAACAAGTTATGCATTTTGAAGTTTTAAGATAAATGATCTGATTTTAAACATTCTGGACCCAGGGTTTGGGCTTAAACAAGTTTCTGTCAGAAAAACAAGTTAGCCAAACCCAGTCTAATCCCATTGTTGTATGACATCCCTTTCTAGAACATTCTTGATCTCCTTTCTTGGATCACTGTTGCAGTATTACTAACAGATGAGATCTCCTGCCAAGGATAGCCATACATCTGGGCAACATACCAAAATCTGGATGCCTTCCTCTTACATCATATGTTCGATGTGCAACCTCATCCCTAAGGAGGCAAGAGGTACCGGATTGAAAGGGTTGGTCAGTTAAGAGAGCCATGTCTGCCGGGATTCATGGGAATTTTTGAGGAAAAGCAACCATTTACTCTACAAAGACTGCTACGTTTTCATCACTGGGGATGTTTGGGATCTTTATTCCGTTATCGCATGTGATCTTGGCATGAAATGGTTCTGTGAAGTTTGAGAAAGGCATTGCTCAGGATTTGGTAAACACCTTTTAGACCCTTCTGAAGCTTGTGTTAAAAAACAGTTTTATAAGATTCTGGGATGAACTTTTTCTCCAATTGACTGGTGTAGCCATGGGTGCTGCCTGTGGGGGTCTCTTCACCAACATAATTATGATACAGTGGGAGAAGAAATACCTATTCAATTCAGAGTTTTTTTGTCATGTATTTTTTATACTCGTTACCTGGATGATATCTTCAGCCTGTAGGATGGTAACCCTGATGGTATACATTGTTTGTTAACTTACTTGAACCAAACTACTGAATTTCTCAGGTTTACATCTGTAAGTAACCAGATGCATATTGCATGTCTTGATATATGGTTGGAGAAGGATGTTGGCAATAAAAGGTTTATCTGTAAGATTTTTAGAAAAGAAACCTGCTCTAACAGCTTCTTACATTTTGACTACCCAAAAGATTTCCCAAAAGAAAGCAATGGTCAAGGGTTAGTTTGTTCAAGTTTCCCTGGTGACCACTGTCGGTGAGACCTTTTGGGATGAATGTTCTTTACTGAAGAGTTATGTTTCAGAGGTGTGGGAATATGACCAAATTTAATAACAATGTAATGACTGAAGTAATCAACAAATGTGAAAGTAAATATTTCTCTTCTGTTTTGGGAGGTGCATCCCCACCCCTGATTCAGGTTAACCATACCATACAGAGTCCAACAACCCCTTTTGTTGATTGTACCAATATTTCAAGTCCCCACAGCTTTGAGGATTGACAAAGTATTGACTTAAAAAAACTCATTTATAACCACCACCTTCTGTGATGGTCTCCAGATTAAAAATATTTTAGAGAAGAATTGATGACGTCTGATGAAGGAGGGTAATTTAAAGGAAATGCCTGGGGACAGACCGAATGTTGTTTTTAAAAGAAGAAAGAACCTTAAGGCAATTTTTGAAAAAAATAGAGGCGAGAAATGTTTGAGAGAATGGGAATGAAGAAGTGTGTCTTCTGCCAATATTGTTAGCATGCCCTGGTTTGTGGCAAATTGCTATTGAGTAATCTCTCGGTTTGGATAAGGAGTCTATTTAATTGCGACTCCAAAGGGGTTGTATATTGTGCTTGCTGTAAACTGTGCCCTAGTTTCTACATAGGCAAGTCTGAATGTAGACTTAAGGACAGAATTTATGAATATATGTACAGTATGATATTAAATCTAATAAGGATACTAATGCCCTCTTTAAACATGTTTAATCCAATCTGGGGCACGGGTTTGTATTCCGTGTTTTAGAACAGGTAGTATGTGATGGCAAAGTTGGCCCATGGACGTTATTCCTTGAAAAATGGGAATTATATTGGCTGCTGCGATTGAATGACCAGATTTCCATTTCTTGTTTATTAAAACTCAAGGCACTTCAAAGATAGGGCATTTTTACCATCTAATAATGGAATGTTTTCGACCTTGGTATACAGCAGTCGTTCTTTGTTCCTTTTTACTCCAGTTGTTCTACTTTTTCACATATTTTACACACACCCACACACGCCCATATATATATATATATTTTTTTTTTTTTATATATATATATATATATATATATTTTTTTTTATTATTATTATTATTTATTTATTTATATTTAAGTTATTTTTACATTTATTATACCCACATATAAATTTGGTATATATGTATATGTATATATATATATATATATATATATATATATATATATATATATATATTAACATTAATTGTATAGTCTAAAAATCGATTTGTGCAGTATGCATAGTTCCTTGAATGGTTTATGTTGAATTCATTCATGTCTCTTTAAGAGCAAACCAAAGATTTTTTGGGGCCTGACAATTTCATGGCTGCTGATTGACAGAGAAATATGAAGTGCTGTATTTAATTTGTAGCTTTGTAAAATCTTTTTTATCTGATGAAGTTTCATACTACGAGACAAAGGCACTTATTTTTGAGATTTTTTTATTTATTATCCTTGGATTTTTATCTTTGGGATTTATTAAAACGCCAAATATTTTCATGGTGTGTTCTGTGCCGTGATTGTTATCTCTTGTTAGGGAAGAAGTTCCTGGATCCTCAATCGATGTACATCAGGGCTCTGAGCCACTCCATTATTACGGGCAGATGTGCCACTTAAGGTGAAGCAGAAGTCAAACAAACTCTGCCTGCAGAGGTGTAAAGATCCCGAAAAGGAATAGCAGAATTTTACTTTACTTTTCAAAGCTATAATGTTCTCAAAGCCTCCTTCAATTTTCGTGCTGCTTTCCCTTCTTGTCTTCTAAGAAGGCAAAAAAAAAAGATTCTGAATCTAATGATCCTTGGCCTATTTTTCCCAGATTATTTCCCCAGTGACTTATAATTATGATGATGGGGGTACGTTGTTTCCTGATTCGCTTTTGAAAAAACTCTCCTTATGGTGATGCTATCATTAAAATTATTCACCCTTTTCAGTGGGAATATCCCAAATTATCTAATATCCATAAAATGTACTATTCTGTTTTTGGAAATAGTGTGCCTAAACTCTCTGCCTTTTCTCCAGTTTTGGAGGCTTTACCGATACTTTTTCCACTGTCACTATATTCTGAGTCCTGGCCACCTGATAAATTTGAGGTTCTAGTTACTGGAATCCTACTTCAGATCCAGCTGTTATTTCCCTTTCTGTGGAAAAGCATACAAAACTTCCTTCTTCCTCTGATGTTTTGCCCAAAGATAAAGACAGTCGAGATATTGATAGATATGTCAAAAGTTGTATACCTCTGCCATGCTGTCTTTTCAGGCTATCGGTTATCAAACTCATATGATTGTATATATTTTATCTATTCTAAAATAATGTCCTGTCCAAATTCGGAGGACTCAAACTCTAAAGTTTCTGCTATGTTTCTTCTTAACAATGCTTCTCAAGTTGCTAGGCATTCTGTTACGTGTAGCTGTGATGCTGCTGCTAATGCCTGTTCTAGAGCAGTTGCTACTGAGTCTGTTCTTCCAAGATTCTTATGGCTTAGATATCAGCCTTTACTTGAGGATGTCAGAGTTAAGCTTCTGGACTCTCCCCTCTGGGTTAGCAACTTCTTTTTTCCTCTGCTGCTGCAAAACTCTTTCAAACTCTCTACAGGGAAAAAGATAAGGTCGTGCAAGCTTTTAAACAGTTTTTCCTTAGTTTCATTAGAAAGTACTCTTCAAGTCTGGTCCCTCTGTTTGCAAGGAGCATAAATCATCACAGAAGGGTAAAAAAAGAAAACAAAGAACAATAAAAGGAGATTTCAGGCAAGTCTTAGCAGGATTCGAAGGGTTCTAAGACCTTCATTCATGACAAACCAGCCTCCTTATGATTAGAAACCTTTTCACCCCCACTCCTCAGCCATTCCCATATTCCTTTGTCTCAAGAGCTAACTTTGTCCTTCCAAACCAGGCAGTCCATAACATCAGACACACGAGTTCTGTCCATCATCCAGAATGGTTACAAAATGTCTTGGATTGCTCCTGCTGGCTTCTCAGGTTTTCCCCAGCCTCCTCCAAGCCAAATTCACCTTATTATCTCTCTCTCTCTCGCAAAGACCTCTTTACTTGAGGGATAATAGCATTTGTGCCTCCTCATCAGGTATGAAGAAGATTTTATTCAAGAATGTTTCTTGTTCCCAGAAAAGAGGGCAATTGAAGACATAGTTTGGACCTTTCTTCTTTCAACACCTTTCTCAAAATTCCAAGTGTCAAGACACTGGCCTTACAATCCTTATTTTCAGTTATCCTTCCCCAGATCTTTTTGGTGACATTAGATTTAAAGGATGCTTACCTGCACATTCCTGTTCTTCCAACTTGCAAGAAATACTTGAGGTTCTTTGCCTTTTCTTATCACTTTCAGTTTTCTGCTTTGCCCTTTGGTCTTTCAGCTGCCACATGGGTATTCACAAAGTGCCAAGCCTAGCTAGCACCTGTCATTTCCTTCAGAGGTGTAGCCAGAAATTTATATTTTGTACTCTCGCATCTAATGTCATTGCCCCTCCTCAGCTTTCACCTACTATTTAAAATTGTACTCACTCCTCAAAATGTTGCCCCATACATACAAATGTTGCTGTTTATAACTATAAATTGTCTAATTTTAGAGGTGCAGTCCTACCCCACAGACATGTTTTATGTAGTTCTGTGCTGAAAGTATTAGCTTAGACAGTTCCAAATATTCTGTGCTCCTTGAATAACTAACCTTCCAAGAGCTACTCAGAAAAAAAAGTACTTATTTCAGTACACTGCATATGCTTAGCTGCACCCATAATTTACTTTTGCAGACTTCAAGGAGTTCAAAAATTTCCTTTTCTGGTTAATTTCTAGATTCAAGCTTCTTCCCAAGAGATTCTCCTGAGAGACTTGGATTTTGTTATATCTGTGTCATTCGAGCAATCTGGGAGGGTCATCCTGAACCTCAAAAAGGCTTACTTAAGCCCATCAAAGGTCTGATTTTCACAGAAAGATTCATTGTCAGTGATAGTTTTCCTTCCTGCAGGTCTTTTCCTCACAGAGTATTTTCAAAACCGTGTTTCCTCGAATGTGACTTCAGCAAGAGATTTTAAGAGGTATATAGCATGAGCAATTCCCATGGTACCTTATGTCAGATTCCAAACAAGGAAGATACAGTGGCATCTCATGGCAAATTTTACTCTGTACTGCCATCCGTTAAACTTTCTAATTCTTTTCTTGCCCTCCATCAAGAAGAAATTTCTTTGGTCGATCAGCTAGATTTCACTCAACCCAGGAGTGCCTTTTCTGGTTCCCCTTGCCAGGAACTATTCATGGATGCTTCAGATCTGGCATGGGCAACTTGCTCCAAGAGCATCAAGGTCCAGACAGTGTGATCAACCAAAGAGAGAAAGGACCCCATAAATATAAAGAAAACAAAGATTCTTATTCTAGCTCATTATGGGAAGTCGGATCCGAGGACTATAATCCAGCCGTGAAGAGGAATAAAAGAAGACAACACAGATACCAAGTTATGGTAAGTACATAACTTATAAGTACCAGTTTAGGCATAAAAAGGATTAGTTCTGAAAGAAACCCTGCCCTTAAGAGCTTGCAAATTAGATACCCTTCTTGCAGAGGTCAGAGAAATCAATGAAACTGTTTTTCATGTTTAGAACCTCAAGTCAGCCAGTTTAGCTGGTGCAAATGCAGCAAGTTTTAGTTTCTCTAACACAAAGTTAAGATCTCAAGGAGGGGCCACTAGTTTACTTGGAGGCCTCTTATGCAAAACTCCTTTCAAGAGCATTTTGACTTGCGACTACATTATGGGTACACATGGTGAAGCTTGATGGAGGAATAAGAAAGGCCATAGGATAATAATTCATGCAAATATTGTAAAACCAGAGAACAGCTAACCCTGAATGGGTGTTGGTTATGTTGCTGTCACGAACTAGAAAATATTTTCCATTTGTTAATGCATGATTTTCTAGTAGCAGGTTTTCTTGTCTCCTTTAGCACATCCTCAGAAAATAGGTGCATAAAAGGAATTAAAACCCTGTCATCCAGGCAATCAGTTCAAGATAATTGATGTTGGGATGTATCAAACCCCCATGTTCTTGTCTGAGTAGATCCATTCTGTGAGGAAACTTGTAGTAATTTCCCCTGCCCATTTCCAAAAGAAGGGAGAACTATTAACCCCAACGATCTCGGGCGATTCCTTCTAAATCTTCAGAAGTGTCCTGGATATTAATTGAAAGGATTGAAAGGCATACAGGAGCATTCATGTCCAAAGAAAAGAAAAGGCATTTGTCTTTCACGTCTTCTTGCATAGTGTCCTGGAACAGAATTTTCCCAATTGATTGCTCAGAGAAGAGGCAAAGCGATCTACTTGAGGAACTCCCCCACAGATGGATTAAATCTTGGAAGACCCCTGATTTAGTTTCCATTCTTGAGGGTCTGCCCTATTCCTCCTCAGCTTGTCTGCCATACAGTTTTCCTCTGATGGAAAGTAGGATGCCTATAAAGTAAGTGTTTACTGTAGCGCTGTATCCCAAGCTACCACAACTACTCTGAAAAGGGGGGCACGACCTGGATCCCCCATTGCTTTTGCTGTAGTACATCACTCTGCTATTGTCTGTAATCACTTGAAGAGGTCCCAGGGACCAAAGATGGTACAGAGAATTGAGTGCCTTGATCAGGGCAAGCATCTCTTTGATATTTATGTGCTTCCATCTTTCCTTGGTGTCGCACACCCCCTGCATTTTTTTTTTCTCTTCTGAAATTGCTCCCCAAGCAAACTCTGAAGCAACTGTGGTGGTTGACTGCCTTGAAGTGAGGAGGGGCAAGGGAGACCTTAATTTAAAGATATCTGTTATTTCGACCAAGTGCTTTCTCTTTTGACAAACCCCAGTACTGGGGATTTGAAAAGGTAAAGGGTGCTGATGTTAGTACCAAAGAGATTTCAGATACCACTGTATCTTTCATATGTGCAGTCTTGCCAGGGGTATCATGAGAATCATAGATGCATTGAGACCCAAAATCCTGAGGTGTTCCCCTCGCAGTGACCATAATCTGAATGGAAATCCTTAGAAATGCATCTAAATAAAGCTGTATTTTTTTCCTGTGGAAGAAAGGTTCTTTGAATTAAGGTGTCTAGTTGACATCTCAGGAACACAGTCTTCTATGAGGGAATCAGGAAAGACTTTTGAATGTTCTCTTGGAATCCCAGCTTGTACAAGAGATCTCTCACCCAAGTGGGAGATTCCTGATGTTTTGAAAAAAAAAATTCTGCAAAGTTAAGCAGATTGTGTAAATATGGAAAAATGTGGGTACTTTGTAGCCTACAGTGAGCTATAACTGGAGCTGGACACTTCATGAACATTCTTGGTGCAGTGGATAGCCCAAAGGGTAAGGTGGAGAACTGATGATGTGATCCAGACTCACAAAACTTTTATGAAATAGTAATGTGATGATAAACATCTTTTAGGTCTAGCGTTTCCAGGAAACATGAAAGAGGAAGGAGAGGCAACAGGTTGTGAAGGGACATCATTTTGAATTTGGGAACTGTCACAAACGGGTTTAGGAAGGAAAGATCTAGAACTGGTCTCCAAAGCATTTTCTTTCTTTGAGACTAGGAAGATCTGTGAATAAAACCCCTTCCCACCTGGGAAGGAGGAACTGGTTCTATCACTGCTGGGAACAAAATGTGATAAAGAACAGGTGGAGACAAGAGTCTGGTCTGCAGGATGAGGAATGACCAACTGGAAAGGAGGAATTTCCATCCACTTCATCTGTGATCCCGATGAATGATTTTCAGAATCCATTTGTCTGAAATAATCTGTTGCCAAAGAGAAAAATGGAGTTTCTGACTTTCTGGAAGAGAAAAAGGGCCACTGTGTGAGAAGGGGGCCACAAAGCATCTTTAATAGTCATTTAGACTTGTTGGAGTGTCCTTGGTTTTTGGAGGCTTGAGACTTCTTTTTGGAATATCATTGCCACTTCTTAAATATCTGTTGAGACTGCCCTCCCAAAAAAAAAAATTGGATGAAAAGAAAGAAAATCCCTTGGACTGTTTGGAAAAGGGGGGGGTTGTAAAATTTTAGAGATTCCCTAGATATGTTTTCTCCTTTCTATCCTCTGCAGCAGAAGAGTCTAACACTAAATCTCTGTCCAAGGGAAATCTCATTTTTAAACTTCAAAACACTTCAGAGTGGTGACCGTGCAGTAGAAAACACTAAGTTATTTGAAGCAGATTATTCTACACAAGACAAAACTATAGGTAAAACATTACTCATAATTTCACAATTTGTCAGCAAAAACTTTTAAC
Organism: Protopterus annectens; assembly: GCF_019279795.1. Classification (NCBI taxonomy): domain Eukaryota; kingdom Metazoa; phylum Chordata; order Ceratodontiformes; family Protopteridae; genus Protopterus; species Protopterus annectens. Next base: position 329,505,939 of record NC_056743.1, read on the forward strand.
ATATGACCCTGACACTTTTTCCCATACCTGTCAATAATTATCCCGTCCTTATTAGAAAGAGTAAGATTGGAATGAACTAAGTGCTTAGCATCAGAGGACCCAACTAAGGCTATAGCGGCTTGGTCAGGTTTGGGAATAGTGTATAAAAAAATTGCAAGTCTGTGGAACTTTATACATCCTGCCTGCTTTTTTAAGGACTGCTGGCTATCAGGACACTTACAGGCAGTAAGACACACATCCTGTAAAGCAGGCAGGACAGGAGGAATGGGTGTAGGTTCTGGAAAATCCTTCTGTAACAACTCATAGTATTTTTCTGAGGGACCGAGAAACTGCCGTATTCTCCCTGAGACATTCTAACAGTAATCTCAGAGAACATCAGTTTCTACAGGAAGAAACAGAAAGTGAGCTGTCCCCTGAGTGTGAATCAGAAATTTGAGGATAAAACCCAGAATCTCTCCCTACATCTTCCTGTTCAGATTAAAATTCTTGGATCTCTTCAGAAAAGGAGGCATCCCTCCTTATTTTACTGGAAAGTACTCTATAAAAAAACGTTTGGTTTTCTGTTTCTTTTTGACAGGAAAAACGGGGCCAACTGTGTTACTAATGGCAGCCGCTGCTTCCGCAGGGATGGGCATAGCATTCAGACAGAACAGAGAAACCTTCCTTGTTGTTGGTCCTTGAAGAGGGAAGAGTGGCTCTCCCTTTCCTACTGAGGGGACCCCAATAGCTGCAGTGGATGTGGCTAACTCCCGGTCCACAGTGGCTGTAGGTGCTACACTAGCGGGATCTGAGGTAAAAGACAAGTGATCTGAGGTACAACAAATGGTTATAATGGAATCACTCACGTGTGGTTGAAGCAAATTGCTAGCCTGCTGGGGTGGCAAAGGCTGTTTGCTTAACTTTTTCTTTTTGTGGCTGGAAGAAGGACCTACCATGGGACTGGCAGTTTGTTCCATGATCAAGCCGAAATTGGTGCCACTGTCATGGGGAAAAGAAGCAAAAATGCCAGGAAAAACTACCAGTTCATAAAAGTTACATTTTTGACAGAAAAAAACACAGTAAAAAGCACTTTCAAACAGTATGGCAGTCCCACATCGAAAACTAAGCACAATGTCTCCACAGAAAATAGTTAACACTACTTTTAAACTGACAAAAACAAATGCTCCATTTAAAAGTACATTACAGTCTTGACAGTCCATTAAAACACAACACTCCTAACTTTAAAATAAACTTTCCTGAAGAGGAAAGTACTAAAACATCAGTAAAAAAAAAAAAGAAAAGAAAATGAAAGTTTTTTTCTGAAAAGGAAACTTATCTTCCCAGCCAAGGAAAGCTGAAGCTGACTGTTGATCCTCACAAGTCTCAGTAGAGTATACTCTTTGGTGGCAGTAAAGTTTTGAAGGGCTTTATGCCCAAACTTGTCTTTTAGTCAGCTCAGCATGAGGTGCTTGACAGTTTGGGCGCATGATAGATACCCTGAAACTTTGGAAACTGGTCAGCTGTTTTATCCTTAGTAAGGCTACTGCAGCAGTGATACATATGAAGGACATCTGATGTTTTTACCAAGTTACATTTTGACTGCTGTTTAAATTCTGACAGTGCACTGCATTTTTATGTACTAAAGTAGTCTGTCCTTTGACTCTCCCTTAGAAAAGCCCAATGTATTATATAGTCGCAAAATTAAACTGCCAGACACGTGAACAGAAATCCATTAGCAGAATAATCTGGTTATTTCTGCTAGCTTCTGTGTTTCTAATGCTGTGTCTGATATTGAGAGTTCCATCATTACAAAACAACCAACTAGGGGCAGCAAGACTTTGTTGGTCATCCAGAATTTTTCCAGCATGCCCTCCCCTTACTCATAATCCTTTGCAAGTAGGAAACCTCTCCAGGTCTCCTTTACTATGCTCTGAAGTTTAATTGCCTTATCTAAGATGACTCCAGTTTACAGATTTTATTTTTTGAAAAGTTCCCCTTTTCATAGTTGTCCTATTATATTCCAAGGTGATTACATCTTCAGCTGTGATCTCAACTCAGTAGTTTCATTTTTCTTGATTTTTATTAAGTAATTGACAGACTTCCCCTCTCCTTTCTGAGACCACATCTGCCTCAATCTGCAACTTTCTTATAACAATTTGTCATTTTCTTAATTGGGGTTGTTTTAAGCATTCTGACATTATTGCATTGTAGATCCATTTTTGTGGTTTCTTTTATTTCCATTTGACTGCTCTGGTCATTTTAGATGATTAAAGTGATGAAAGAGTTGTTCAGAACAAGCATGTGTTGTGTGACGTGTTGGTGGGGAAGCATAATAAGACTAACATTTGTCAGGTGTAACATTCCACTTTAAAAGGCAGAAAACTAGATTAGTTTAGTGATGTTAAAGGGTAGTTTGACTCCAACTGAGGTTTTAACTTTAGGCCTGGCATAGAGTCTAGGTCAGAGTCTCCTCAGCATAAGGATGAGGATGTTAAAAGACCATTCAAGTCAGAAAATTTTTCTCTCTCCAGCTCTTGTTCCAAAGAAGCCTGGCTCTGATCCACATTATCTACCCATCTGAGATTTCTTGGCTCCTAGTCTGGATTGTGCACAATAGCCCTGTAGCTATCCTTTCTAGAGCTAATAGCATCTGATCTTCACTGATGTAAAGATAAGAGAGATTTGTGTACCTTATGGGTTCTCCTTTTTCAGGTCTCTCAGGTCCAGACATAGTATTTCTCTCACGTAAAATCACAAAAAGTTGGGGCAAGCCACCTTTGAGGCCCGTAATGTCAACATCTCTAGGCTACTCTGTTGCAAACATCAAAATAGCTAGAAACCTTTCCACTTGCTTACTTGTGTTCCTCTTCCTCTTGGTTTTCCTTACTGTGTTGTCCAGCTCCATTCCCTGCCAGTGGTGAATGCCAAATGACAAGAGACCTTTCCACTTTGCTTACTTTTCTGTTCATCCGTTTTTGTTTCCTCCATTCTATGCCAGTGATGGATGCTGGACCTGCAGGCGTTAATATCTTTTGGACCTTCAGTATTAATTGTAGTCTTGATGCCAGGCCTCCAGATTTCAATATCGGTGCCATTGATCTAAACATCCACATGTGTGACATCAGTGCCATTGATGGTGCAGATGTGTCCTTTATCACCATCACTCCCTTTTTTTGGAAAGATTTTAGACCCCCCCCTTATATTTAGCAGTTATAGTATTGAATCCTGTAAGACTTTCTTGTGTAACCCCTGCTAAGAGAATGTTCGGATGTTTATGAAAGGACATCATTGATGTGTGAGATTCATGTAATGAATATCATTTTTAAATTTTAATTCAATATCAAATGTAGTTTTATTTATTTGCTTACTTTTGTTAGCAGGATACATCCTCCTGAGTAAAAAGCCTAGTCACCAGGTAGTTTGGAATAAAAGCTCCATAATCCTTCTCTAAAGACAGTCAACCTCCACATCATGCCTTTGGAATGTAGCTTGCCTGCTCTTGGGGAAAACATCCTTGTTTATCTAGATGTCAGGGATGGGATGAAACTGAACATTTTCCACTGTACTACTATGCCATGTTTTGGATTTCAGTTTGCATTTTTAATCTTTCATTGTCTTTTACACTAGTTTTCAATTGATCTTGTAATAGGTTACGATTTTTGTTTGATTTTTTTTTTATATTAACAATAAAGATTGTTTACTGAAGGAACTGCACAGATGTATGTGTCTTCTCACCTGGTCTTTTTAACGATGAGATGCCCCATAGGCTTGTGGTGATGTAGTTTTGACTGAGACCATTAGATTAGATTGAGCCTGTCTATAAAAGAGAGTTTGTTCCATACAACTCAATTTTTTTTGCCACCCAGAGTATACGGTTGATCTCTTGTCATTTGCTAGTTTATCTTTCAGCCCTCTGCTTTGAAGTTTACCTGTGCTAAGTACTGATGTTAAGTTCTGATGTGCCTTACAGATTGACACTGGATGGTTTCTAGTGCTTTTGCTAATCACATCCCAAGAGAAAATCACTAAGTGCTCTCTTGCAAGTGACAGAACAAGATTTTCCAAAAGACATTTATTTGCAGTATACATATTTTTTTCTGAAAGACTAGCCTAATAGAACAGTTTAGTTAGAAAGTTTTAACCAGAAGAGCAAAAGATTTTGAAGTATTTTGCAGAACAATAAGTTGTGTTAACTTACTTTTTCTTCTGTTATTTTGGTTAGTCAGAAATGTGTTACTTTTATATTGGGCTTGTATGCAGTGCTGACAAGTTTGCATCACTTTAAGCAGTTAATATTATTTTGAAATATGTTAAACGCCAAAATGACCTGATTGGCTTGTCTGTACTGAGATGCTTTTGTTTTCAGTTAGGCTGTGTTCCTTCCACAGTGCAGTTCATGACCTACGTTGAATGACATAGCAAGGTCCATGTTGGTTTATTTCCACTTACTTAAAGTGGTAGTACTTAGAATTTTTGCTGTGTCTGAGTTTCTTGTTTGCTGCAGTGTGTCATGTGTCAGTATGTATTCTGACATGACTCCACTTGCATTGTATTACTGGCAAGTTAGTTGACGGACTTTATCATCAGTTTTAAATGTCCTCCTAGAATGAACATTGTAAACGGATTACTTTTATTAAAACAGCTTTAAGCAGAGGTGCCAAAATGGCCTAAAAGAGACTTTGTCTTGTGCGAGAAAATTCAAGCTTGAAAACTGTGCAGCATGTAAATTCATTCTTTGACTATTGATCCTATTTAAATGTAAAATCAGTGACTTAATTAGTTTTGTTAAGGCTGTAAAGGTCTGATAATAGGTTTACTACCCTCTCCTTTATTCACACTGATTCTAAATATCTGTATGACATATTAAATGATGTAGCAAGCTATTGAAAGGAAAGAATCTTGTTGTGTCTTTTGGCTTTTCCCGGTTAGGGGTCGTCACAGCAGAACTCCGGTCCGCTAATGATTGGCAGTAGATTTTTAAGTGTCGAGTTGCCGGTCCTGACGCACAACCTTCAACGAAGGTAAGCCCATTCACGCATGTCTCCACACAGAAGATGCTCTAGCTGAGAATCGAACAGGACAACGTCTTACTGTGAGGTGATTGAAAGGAAAGAATGCAAGAGTTAAAAGACTTTCAGTATTATATGCACAGACACTGTGGACTGTGTACATCCATAGAGGAGTTATTTAAGTAATGCATTCTTTATATGCGACAGGTGGGATAATGTAATTTAATCAGTGTTGTTGGAGCCAGTATCATTGTAGATCTAATGTCATGGTTCACTGATAGTGAATGCAGGTGTTTTTAGTTTAATTTCTTTAGATGAACTGTTGATTGTTTTTCATATATCAGGTATTGCCTTGATGGTAAATGTCTGGAGCTGATGCACCAAGGAAGTTCATATGGATTTTTAATGATCTGCAGTCTTATTATATTCTGTAGTGGAGTGTTGTAGGAAGGATGCTGGAGCATTGTTTTCCTGTCTGCTTTTCCTCTACAGTTGCATTACTGCAGAGTTAGAATGGGATGTGGTAGGGTGCAGAAAGATAGCTCTGTTGATGTGTTCCTGATAATGGACATGATGTGTGTTTTCAGTGATCTGACATGAATCCTGGCTTGGATAAGAGACGAGTCCTTAACTTTAACCTGGAAAAAAAATCAGACCCAATACCTCCCAGTAAAGTCAACAGGTATTAATGTACATGTATATCACCTGATTAGAAAAAAAAGTCTGCCACTGACTGAAAAAGACGCAAGTGACTGCCATATTTTTTTTTACTGTTGGAAAACATGCCTTTTCTGTTTAGTGAGTATAAAATAAAAAAAAAAAAAAACTAAACTAGCAAAAGTAACTGCAGCAGTTAACAAGGACTTGACATTTTACTGTATCACTGTGGTGGTGGTACTGCGGTAGCGTTGTCGCCTCAGTTAGACGCTGCCCGTTCGATTCTCAGTTAGAGCGTCTTCTGTGTGGTGACATGCATGAATGGGCGTTCCTTCATTGAAGGTTGTGCGTTAGGCCCGGCAAGCCAGCACGTAAAACTCTACTGCCAAACATTAACGGACCGGAGTTCCGCTGTGGCGGCCCCTAACCGGGAAAAGCCGAAAGAAGACTAAGCACAGTTTAAAAAGCCATCTTAAGTGAGGTGGAAAAAAAAGTAGTAGTAATGGAATTGTGTGTGCATATATCTGAATGCGTGCATGTGTCTGTCTGTACGCCTGTGTGTCTAACTTTTCTGCATGGTGAGAACTTTCCATCAACACTCATTACTTAAACAGTAAAAAGTATGACGCACTGATGTCTGGCATTATTGACTGATAGTAATCCTGGGTGATTTACCAAAAAAAAAAAAAAATCAAACATTTTTCAAGGGACAGAGCAAAAATATGTGGTAAAATCAGGGTCATTCTGCAAAATCAGTGACCACTAAGAGGAGTGGAAGGTGCACTGCTTTGCACTGCATGAATTTCTTTCATTCATGTGATCAGAATGAGACATCTGAGGTGTCTTCAGTCAAAGCTAAAACTAGTGGACATTTTTGTATGTGCATGTGATAATGTGTGTGTGTGTGTGTGTGTGTGTGTGTGTGTGTGTGTGTGTGTGTGTGTGTGTGTGTGTGTGATTGTGACTTTGCCCCACTGAATGTATAAATGTATGTGTGGACAATTAAATACCTACATAATGTCTATTTTAGATGTAAAATGAGTAATCAAGAATTACACGTGCTAAAGCAACTTCAGAACATTAGGCCTTGAAGTGTTTTACATCAAAAATATAAAAAAGTGTATATTAATTGAAAATATGTGGCAATTTTACAGATGCCCATTATCTAAGTGCAATAATTCCCTCCAGGGTGAGCATTACAGGGGAAATAATGATTTTCAAGGTGTGGAGAAGCCCTCTGCCAGCAGTGTCAGGCCTCACAGCACCTCTGGGTGGTTCATTATTTCCCAGCAATGTCCACCCTGTCAGGCATTATTGCTTGCATAGGTATAGATGCTGTTGCTGATTCAGTTTTTCAGATCTTGCAGCATTTTGAAACATTGTTTAATGCTGCATTGACCTGCTTTTTCATAAACGTTTATTAGTCTGCAGTCTCCATCTGTATATACTTCTGTTGCATCGTGTGTTGCTGTACAGCAGTTTTTTATGGTAATTCATCATGTAGGGCTTTTAAACATCCTGCATTGACTGGGATTCAAAACCGATGATTAGAAAATTAGTTATATTACCTTTAAATACAGTTTAGCAGACCTAAAGTAGCTTTCTTGGAAAATAGTTAACCTTAGCCAGAAGAATTTGCTGACTCCAGCCTTGATTAAATTAAATGAGGTAACCACAGCTTATTGTAATGTCCTGTTGTTTGATTACACAACAGTATGTTGTTCAGTATTAGATCGCTGTTGCAGTAACCTGAGGTATTTGGGTTCTGCCGCACTGCAGCCAGCTAGCTTTCAAAGCTAAAGGGTGCTGTCCACACTTAACTTTCTGGAGCTCATGAGGAGGACTATATAAAAACAGAGGTCAACAAAAATTTCAGATCTTCCTTGCCACTAAAGTGTTCTCCTTTGTTGGCCCCTGTGGAACTATTGGTTGGCTATCCATTTTTTCAAGGCTGGGCAAGATAGGTCCTCTGTTGGGGAAACACATTCCACCAAATTTATTTTTCAGAGGAAAACTTGTGCTCTTTTGACTTGATTATTGCATTTTGCTAGGAAACTTAAGTGTTTTTGAACTGTCACTGATGTTCTGAGGGAGTTTTTTGTGTGAATGCTTCTATGACATTCTGTGTAAATTATCTATACATTTTGACATTTTCCCTACATATTTTATAAGTTTGTGTGTTAAGAACAGGATACTGTGCTTTTGGGAGACTCCGTAACTTACTTACCTTGTAACCACTTGTTCTCTATGTAATGTTTTGCTAACTCATTCAGACTTTGCTATCCATCTTTAGAGCTTCATTTCAAGCTTAACCAAAGCAACAGTTACCAGTCTCTGCTGCCCTTCCTTCTGCCCACAAGAAGAAAAAAGTTGTAAGGGAATATTTGGTTGACAGGCCATCTCCTATTGTACCTCAGCCGTTGGTGGGTGAGTCTGTTGTGGCTGTTCATAGTTCCTCAGACTGCTCATTTCTTTCTGTTAGTCGATTTGATGTTGCACCTACAGCCACTAAGGAACAGGAGATGGACACATCCTCATTGGCTACAAGGATGCCCTTGGTGGATAAGAGAGAACCACTTTCCAGTACCTTTAAAAGTTTTCACAGACAACACCACAATTATATGGTACATAAACAAAAAGGTGAATACCAAATCTTACCCCCTTTGTAGACTTGCAGTGATAGCCTGGGAGGTTGCAGCTCAGCTCAGTTTGACTCTTCAGCCTTCATATGTTCAGGAGGAGCAGCACTTTGTAGCAGACAAACCAAGCGGGACCAGCAGAAACCCTCATTTATGGAAATTTCATCTTTGAGTCTTCCAAGAGTTGATCCATCTGTGGGGAACACCTCAAACGGATCTGTTTGTCTACTGTCAGAACAGAAAATTCAGTAAATTTTGCTCAAGGATTTCTTGCAGTCAAGCCTGGAAGACAGATGACTTCCCATTTTCATGGATGGACATGTTCCTTTATGCTTTTCCACCCTTTACACTGATAATCCAGGGTTCTTCTAAAGATGTAAGAATGACTCCCCAAAGATTGTGGTGTTGATCTCCGTTTGTGCCAGGCAGCAGTGTTTTTTCTTTTCAGACTGGCCAAGAACAATTTCCCCAAGCTTCCCCATATACTGGATTTGCTCACACAAGACAAGGGTTGTTTGATACTCTCCAGTCTGAAAACTCTTCATTTGACTGCCTGGATAATAGAATTTTGATTCCTTTCAGGCACCTTTTTTTCTGAGGACAATGTAGCAGGTATTAAGAGGCTAAAAAATGCTACTAGGAAATCATATTTGTGTAAAAGGAAAAAACATTTTTAGTTGGTGCAAGAGTCAGGGCCCTATTCATTCCCAGTTGCCTCTGTGTCTTAATTATTTGTGTGAATTGCTGTTCTCTGGACTTTGTTATTCCTTTCTCAAGGTTCATATGTTGTCTACTTCTGCTTGTCTACCCTCTTTCTTCTTATACTCAAGTTAAACTGTTTTTGAAACCGTTGCATGTCTGTCCTTAAAAGCTGGTGGCTCCTCCTTGGGATCTTAACTTTGTGCTTGTAAAGCATGTTTTTCCCCCATTTGAACCAGCTTATTAGGCAAATTTGAGGTTCTTACATGGAAGACTGTTTTACTCATTGCTGGAACTACCTCTAGGAGAGTATTTGAGTTACAAGTGCTTATGTGAGTTGACTACCTTACTTTCCACAAGATAAGGTTTCTTTGAGAACTAATCCTTTTATGCCAAAAGTGGTCTCCCAAGATTACCCTGAAGCCAGTCCATTAATCTCCCTGTATTTTTTTCCTGACCACAAGAACAAGGGAGAAAAGATTCTTCATACACTAGATGTCCACAGGCATCTTGTATACTACCTAGATAAAGCTCAGCCCTTCAGGAAAGCTGACCAGCTGTTTTGTCTCCTGTTAAAGTAAGAGGAAAGAACAGTCATTGTCCATGCAGATAGTTTGTAGATGTTTGACTCATGCTATTGCTTTTTGTTATTCTCACCATAAAAAAGCCATTTTTATGCAGGCTTAGGACACATTCCACCAAGACTTCATCATCTTTGGTGGCTTTCTGGAAAGTGGCGGAGTCTAGAAGCATTCTAGAGACACCAACTTGGTCTTCTGTACATACCTTTACAAAGCACTACAAGCTGGATTTCTTTTCCAGGTACATAACAGACTTTAGTATGATTCTCCAGGGGCTCCTGGATTTTTTTTCCCCCTTTACTCTTCCCTTCTTAGATCTAAACTGTGGTAATATACCCAAGTAGCTGAGGCTACGCAACAATGATCTAATGTTGATTGTACTATAGTTGTGTAAGTAAACTTAGCATTGCAGTAGATGTTGTAATAGATCCCTATTGCAGTAGCTGCCCCTCCCTCCAGCCCCCCCCCCTTTTTTTTGCATTGCTAGAGTGCGGATGTATATATACCTTTTTATGTAGTCAGCTTTTTGTTTTGTTTTGTTTCCTAGCATTTTTCCTTTCAAGACTGATAACTTCCTTTTTTTTTGGACAAGTAATCTCTGAACTTTTGGCACCCTTGTCTTTTTTTGGAGCTCCTCTTGAGCTCCTGATAATTTGAGCTTTCAGAGTGCACCTTTTAGCTTGGAAAACTGGTAGGTTGCAGTGGGATAAGAACCAAATAGCTTGGGCTTTTGCAACAGTGATCTTTTAAAGCATTAAGTACATTTGTGTTTTTTTCAGTATTCAGAGTTCTCTTCTGAAAGTACTGTAGAACTCTGAACACTTGCCAAGTTCATTTTGTTTCATTTGCTTTTTTTTTTTCTGACCGTGTATGCGGGGTATCTCCCATAGCTGTATATTGTCTGTATTATTCTGCACAAAATAATTGTACATTGCTTGGATGTGTAATCATATATTACAAAAAGAAAACGCTTTCTGCCAACCTCCTGATATTTACTACTTTCATTATGAAGACACTTGAAGTCTTCCTACACCACATATTTTTAAAAGATGCATGATTGCTTAGTGAAAGTAAATTCCCTAGTACCAATTCTGCCTGCATATTGTAACTGATGCTGAACAGCATCATGCTGGATGTTGCATAAATGAAGCAGAACCAAAGCCTCCCAACTCCCCAAAATGTCTATGTATCTTTCAGTCTACCTATATATATAGTAAATGTTTTCTGTGTTGGCCAAAATCCCCATACACTGTGAAGGAGACCGTGTTCCCTTCCATATGTAAAATCAAAAAGCTTCATTTAAGTGTGGAGAAAAATGAAATTCCTAACAGCAGCAACATCATTCTGAAAAATACTATTCTCTTAAAAGTTAGATATAATGTAGAGGATCACGATCAGGTCACCAGTCATGACCCGCTTATATATGTGAGACATGGATGCCAAGAAATTCACTGGAGAAGGAGAGTCTTGGCACCCTCGTCAAGAGCGCATAATTAAAGGCTATGATCAGAGACTGGATCATATTTCCTTGTAGTGCGTAGAGCTTTTTATGCTTCATGTACTACTAGTTATAGAAAAAAAAACATTGTTTTACAGTTTTTCAAAACACTTAGCGAGCATTGTTGGGAAAACAGTCCCTTATGTTTGCACTCGCATTGTCATGCAACTCAAAATGTCCAGATTTTTGCCTTGTATGTTTGGTCTCTTCCTAATAAAATATTTGGTTTTCAGACAAATCGCTAAGGATTGAAGTTACTAAATAATAATCATTTCAGTTTCAGGCTTGGTGACTTTCAAAAATGCTAATGAACATACATCCAGTTATTCTGTCTACTTTCTAAGTTTAGGAAAGGCAGTGTGGGACATGTTATCATTACAAAGAGCAGGCAGGAGCAAATCTATTTTTATTTAGCCCCCTGTCTTTGTTGGTCAGTACTGGCAGATTTGACTATGTAGTGCTAGACTGCCTAGACAAATTAAGCAGGGGTGCTTAATATTTAAGGGTCGGTCTCATGTTATAGTAGCACTGATATTTTCTGGATGTTGTTGTCTTTCAGCTTTTCCCGGTTAGGGGTCGCCACAGCAGAACTCCGGTCTGCTAATGATTGGCAGTAGACTTTTACGTGTTGAGTTGCCAGCCCTGACACACAACCTTCAACGAAGGTACGCCCATTCATGCATGTCTCCACACAGAAGACGCTTTAGCTGAGAATCGAACAGGACAACGTCTTACTGTGAGGTGACAATGCTACCGCAGCACCACCACCGCAGTTCACTGATATTTTCTGGATATCGGAGCATAATCACAACGCTCCATGCACTAAATATTTTTTTTATCTGTCAGTGCTGAACATGTCAGTCACCCACCAAGTCTCTATGATCAGCTCAACCACTGACTTTGGTATCACTGAACATACCATTTTTCAATACTAGTGATTTGCTTACAAAGGGATAAGTGAACCTAATAGTTCTGTGCATAGAATTTGTGGCGGTATGACTAATTGTATAGCTTGCATTTTCTGTGGGATGTTTGCAATGAAAATACACCATTATTGTTAATCTTTCAAATGTTCAGTAATTATTTCTGAATGATCAATAAATATTTTTGCGAATGTAAGACTAAATGTAATTGTTGAATATTCAGTGATGTTTTATCCAGCTTAGTGGTTATCTGAAGGAGAGGAGTTCATGCTGAATTTTCATGCTTTGGCAGCATTGATTTTGTATCCAGGGCAGACAGATTCTGTTGTGATTTTTAAAAAGTGTGGACGAATATGATCTTGTTTTCTTAAATAGAATAAGGTTAACAATTATCTACAAATAATCTTTATGTGCATATCTGCTAATGTCACTCTTTGACCAATCTGTCTCTTCCAATCTGACAAGTCAGCCATGGCCATTCCTCCCTGCCTGCAATTGTACTGTTTCATTTCTTTGTTAGTTACCTTTGTCAATTACCTGAGTCTATCCTGAAACTGTAAACAAACTTCAGCTGTGCACAGTCCACAGGCTTTATAGGTCCACTGAATGGCTCTCCACTGAACTTAAATATCTTTTAACTCTAAGGGAGTAAGCATGGCAAAATGAAGCAGACCCCACAACAGGCATCTCCTTTATAGTTTTACGTAATCTAGCCAAGAAGTCCATCAGAAGGCACAAACAGAAATTTCCAAAAAAGAAACAAGTTATCCTGCTACATTCCCCAAACACTTTTATTAAGAGGTTAACCTACTTTCAGGAAGAAAACCTCCTCACGACACCCTGTCTGCAAACACAATTCAGTGTGGTGCAGCAAAACATTCTCCCGAAGATTTCCTAAACAAATTTAGCAGTTTTCCATGAATAAACTCCTCATCGCCCACAGATAATGCATTGCCCACCCCACAATCACCATTCATCCCCTCTTCTGCTTCAAATGCACACATCCCAAAGAAATCTTTATTCTGCTTGAAAAGATTTCCACTGATAACCCTCCTGGATTTGACAACATAAGCACTTGGTTCATATATCACTGCAGAGAGCATCTATGTCTTCCTCTTACCCACATCTGTAATCTATGGCTCACACAAAGCATCATGCCACATATTTAGAAAATTGCTGTAATTGAATCCCTCAAAAAGCAAACCAGTCCAAGAAATACCTCTCACATCTGTCCAGTGTGTATCCTTCCAGATGCTCATCGTGTTACCCTGCTGCAGTCATCACACTTGGGTTATCCTGTCGTCAGGCGGTCCCGCAGTAGGCCTGAATTTCAAAGTCTTGGTCCGGCGTCGGTTGCTGTTGCTTCTTCCCTGACGTCAGTGCGCCAGGGGTATATAAGAGGCATCCAACGCTATTTTCTTCAGTCTTTCTTGCCGTGCGGTGCCCGAAGCAGAAGCAGTTTGCAAGTGCTGGTCAGCCGACACCTGAGATTTTCGAATCGAGTTTCAGTCCGAAGTCTTCCAAGCTAAGTACCCCGTTGGGGAACCTTTTCTTGCCTCAGTCCGATGTCAGAAAAAGTTAACAATTGCATTTCTTGTGAGAAGCAAATACCTCCTAAGGACTTTCATTCTTATTGTATACCTTGCCTAGGCCAAGACTACGACGTCACTGGTTGTCGGTTTTGTGCTAGGTTCAATAAGCGAACTATAAAGCGATGCTTTGATTTTGCACGACACTACTTTGGTAGGAAATTTAATTACACTATGCCGTAGGAGCAACCGACTACCGACGTGCATAAAAAACGCAAAGATAAAGACAGGCAGCCTAGATCCAAGCCAGACTCCGAGGCCTCGGCTGGGCTAGTCGCCGGTTCTCCGGTTTTCAGTGAGGTGCCTACGCAGCCCCTGGCTACTGCAGAATTGGAACCCCAGACCGCTTCGGATTCTCTAGCAGAGAGTTCTAGGTCGACGCAGCCATTTTCTTTAGACCCTACCGACGACATTGCAGAAGGAGAAGCCGGTGCTGTAGAAACACCTTCGGTTTCAGAAGGTGTCTTCAGACCGACTACTCTCGCCATAAAATCTTATGCTAAGCTTAAGACTCCTCTAAAACCAAAAAAGACTGCACTTCAGTCTCCAGTTCAAGGCCCCATGCCTAAGAAACAGATACTTAAAATGGCTGAAGATTTGATTTCTGTAATCAGGGGTTCCCAACCCCCCCCCCCCAACAAAAGGCCTAGACAAGAGGAGGATTATGCCTCCTCTGATCAAGTGTCTATTTCCTCAGGCTCCTCTGAGGAACAGGATTACTCTTTTCCCCCTTATGAAGATTCTGATGCTGAAGATTCCATTCCCTCAGCTTCTCCCCCTGAAGACTATTCCTTTGGGGAAACCTTACATACCATGAGGGAACATTTCCACTGTGAAGGTCAGGACTACTCCGACTCGAAGAAAAGACTCAGAGAGTTTCTTTTACTCCCCCAGCACAGACCACTTGCTATCCTCCCAGGTTTAGACATTGTGGATGATGTTTACTTAGAATCTAGTGTAAATCCAGATTCTCTGCCTCCTGCTCCAGCCAAACCAGATAGATACTATAGAGTGCCTGACTCACACAAATTCCTTTACAAAAGCCCTGTTGCTGATCCAGAGGCAATCTCCCAGGGTCCCAAAGGGGCTAAGGCTTCTATGGCTAAAAATCCTGTACCGTCTGAAAGGGACTCCAGAGCACTAGATAGGTAGGGGAAGAAGGTTTACACCTCAGCTACTCTAGCTATGAGAGCACTAAATTGTCAATTTCACTTGCTTAAATGCCAGCAATTCCTAATGTCTCAAATAAAACAAAAGATGAGCACGCACCCTCAACAGTCTGAATTCAAGGAAATGCAGGATCTGTTGCATGCAGCTGAACAGGTGAGCAAACATACTTTACAATGTGGATTTGATTCCTTGGAAGCTTCCTGTAGAGCAGCTGTTACTGGGTCTGTTATACGTAGGCATGCTTGGTTAAAGGACCAAACTCTGCCTGATCATGTTAAAGCAAAGTTACTAGATGCACCCTTACAGCAGGATGTCTTATTTGTGGTTAAAGCAGAAGAGGTTTTAAAGAAAATGGAGGATAAGGCAAAATCTATACAGACGGTCAAAGATTTCTTACAGGTACAGCCCCCACGCTTTAGCAGAAATTGGCCAACAAAAAATTGGTCCTTTCCAGCTTCTGACAGACCACAGAGGGGTAAATACAGGCGCCCAAGGGGCAAGAGGACAAGCACAAATCCCTTACAAACCTCGCCAATGGGGCACTGCAACACAGAAGGGAGGAGAAAACGGGTCCCAAACAACTAGAAGGCAAACACAATGACTTAAACCTCAAACTGCCAAACAAAACTCTCTTGGCAGCTCCCTTGTGAGGAAAATTAGCACTTTTTGCAGACAACTGGCGCATCGTCACAAAGGACAAATGGGTCCTAGACATTATCTCACAAGGATACAGATTCCATTTCCACACCTTGCCAAGGATAAAAGGAATGCCAAACCTGCCACAAAATCAATGGACAGAGGCACAAAAACAAATTACAGCTCTCATGAACATGAGAGCCATTCAACTGGTACCTACACAGGAGCAAGGCCAAGGATTTTACTCAAGGCTCTTTCTAGTCCCCAGAAAGGACAATGCTTGGAGACCCATTCTGGACCTTTCAATTCTAAACACCTTCTTGCAAGTACCCAAATTCAAGATGCTAACACTACAGCAGCTTCTTCCCATGTTGGGCAAGAAAGCTTGGCTAGTAAAGTTGGACCTCAAGGAGGCATACCTGCACGTCCCTATCAGACAAAATTGCAGAAGAAACCTCCATTTCATTGCAGGTTCAACCCATTAGCAATTCTCTGCAGTGCCCTTTGGCTTATCTACTGCGCCCAGGGTCTTCACAAAATGCCTGGCACCAGTAATTGCATACTGCAGACAAAGAGGAATTCAAATATACCCATACCTGGACGACTGCCTCATCCAAGCAGAAAGCTAGGACATTCTCTTACAACATCTGGCTTTTGTAAAACACCTTCTAAGTTGCCTAGGGTACACAGTAAACGAAAAGAAATCAAAACTAGTGCCTTCACAAAATATGACCTTCCTGGGTTCCAGCTTGAATGCAA
The DNA here is from genome assembly GCF_019279795.1 of Protopterus annectens. Classification (NCBI taxonomy): domain Eukaryota; kingdom Metazoa; phylum Chordata; order Ceratodontiformes; family Protopteridae; genus Protopterus; species Protopterus annectens. Next base: position 329,522,078 of record NC_056743.1, read on the forward strand.
CAGCCCAGATGGCTTATCTGACGCCAGACAAACAACTACAACTAACTCAATACTTCAAAACAATGGCAACAAAGACCCAACTCCCTGCAAGAAAAATTCTGCAGGCCTTGGGCTTCATGGCATCTTGCATACTACTAATACCATTTGCAAAACTGCATATGAGGAAATTACAGTGGTACCTAAAAAGCGTATGGACTCAACACAGCCACATCTTGGAAACAATGATACCTCTCATTCCCTGCCTTCAACAGGAGTTTCTATGGTGGTCACAGGCATGTCACCTCAACAAGGGTCAGCCTTAAACCTTACCCCCAGCCAGGCAAACTATGACAACAAATGCATCGGACTATGCCTGGGGGGCACACATGGCAGGATGGTGTGTTCAAGGCATATGGACTGCAGATCAAAGGAATCTGAACATCAATCAAAAAGAAATGCTAGCTGTACAGAATGCCCTGTACAGAATGCCCTGACAGCCTTCAAGGACCTCTTACTTCCAGGACAGCTTATAATAAGGACAGACAACACCATAGTAATGTGGTACATAAACAAACAAGGGGGTACACACTCCTACCCTCTATGCAGGCAAGCAATGACATTGTGGAACACAACACTGGCTTACCAAGTTCAATTACAAGCTCAATTCCTGCCAGGAAAAAAGAACATATTGGCAGACGACCTAAGCAGAAACATCATGGATCCCCACAAGTGGAAACTGGATCCACGAGTATTTGCAATGATAACTCAAAAATGGGGGCACCCAGACATAGACCTGTTTGCCAGCCCCCTAAACTATCAGCTAACAAAATTTTGCACAAGGACATTTCATCATCAAGCTTGGAAAGTGGACGCACTCTCATTCATTTGGAAAATGCTGACAGTATATGCCTTCCCTCCATTGCCCCTTCTCACAAAGGTGCTGCTGAAAGTCAGGATGGAGAGACCCCAAATGATACTTATTGCCCCAGACTGGCCACGCCAGCACTGATACCCACTATTAAGGAATATGGTCCAGGGCCCATCGTGGATTTTACCACAAATTACTCATCTGCTCACACAGCAAGACAGTCAGATTCTACACAGCCAGCTCAAAACCTTAAATTTGGCTGTGTGGCAAATCACCTAAGCAACCATCCAGCTCCTCTTTCACAAGCTGTTATGGATGTTATTCTGGAGACCAGGAGGCCCAGCACCAGGAAAGCCTACTCAGACAAATGGAAAAGGTTTTGCGCCTGGACCCAAGCTAAAGGCCAAAATACCCTTCATCCGGACATACCTCAGATTCTACAATATTTAACTGAGATGTTACACAAAGGGCTTTCTTTTTCATGTATTAAAATCCACGCCTCAGCTATTTCAGCTCACTACAACACGGATCCTCCCTTATTTTCACATCCACTTCTAAGGCAGTTTCTCAGAGGGGCCAAAAACCTTAGGCCTCCCAGGAGAGCACCAACACCAACTTGGGACCTCAATTTTGTTCTGGAAAAACTTACGCTACCTCCTTTTGAGCCAGCTTTCTCAGCTGAATTAAAGTTTATATCATGGAAGACTGTCCTGCTTCTAGCAATTACTTCAGCCAGAAGAGTCTCAGAGCTTCATGCACTAATGGCAGTAGAGCCTTTCCTCATTTTTCATCAAGACAGAGTTTCTCTACGAACTAACCCCTCCTTTATGCCTAAGGTGGTATCCAGTGTGGCTCTAAATCAAACCATCCATTTACCCACCTTCTTTCCAAATCCACAGAACAAAGGAAAAAGTCTCCTGCATTCCTTGGACATTCACAGGCAGCTACGTTACTACTTGGATAAAACTAAGGTTTTCAGAAAATCTAACCAGCTTTATGTATCCTATGCTACAGCATCACAAGGAAAGGCTATCTCAAAACAGACCATTTCCAAATGGATAGGACATTGCATACGTTTTTGCTACACCCACCATGGAAAACCAGTTCCTGCTAGCATAAGGCCCCACTCTACCAGGGCAGCAGCTACATCTACAGCCTTCCTCAAGGGGGTGCCAACCAAGGATATTCTGGAAGCTGCAACTTGGAGTTCAGTACACACCTTCACCAAACACTATCACTTACCTCTTTACTCTAAGACTAGAGCTGGCTTCGCCACTGCAGTTTTGCAGGGCCTTCTAGCCTCCTCTAACCCTGTTTGACTCCACCTCCCATCCTTAGCTTTGGGATTCTACCCAAGTGTGATGACTGCAGCAGGGTAACACGATGAACATAGTACAGTTTTGTACGTACCATAAATGTAGATGTTCGAGTGTATACCCTGCTGCAGTCCAGGTTACCCTCCCTCCATCCCCTCTGACCTAACTAAAACTTTTCAATACCTTAAAATCTGATACAACCTTTGTGGTGTATTTGCTTATAGCTGGAGGGATGTTTTGTTTGTGCTAAACTTTTATTATTGGTACTATCTACTGACCACTTTTTTGGGGGGCACCTGACATCTGGGGCAAGGAAAACTGAAGAAAATGACGTTGGATGCCTCTTGTATACCCCTGGCGCACTGACGTCAGGGAAGAAGCGACAGCAACCGACACCGGACCAAGACTTTGGAATTCAGGCCGACTGCGGGACCGCCTGACGACAGGATAACCCAAGTGTGATGACTGCAGCAGGGTATACACTCAAACATCTACATTTATGGTAGGTACAAAACTGTACTTTCTGAGCAACCTTCTTGAAAAGTCTACATCCAACTCTCCTTCTATATCCAGCAGTGCTACCTGCTCTCCTCCAAATGAAAGGGGTTCTTGCCTGGGCAAAGTACTATTGACAGCAGTTCAGTCCCTAACTGATGACATCTTGTAAACTCTGATAGTAGCCTCCATGCAGGTGCCCTATTTATAGACCTGACAAAGGCATTATTGACCACTGACTTTTCCAAAACAAACTAATTGAAATTATCAGGCCATACATCACTCTCTTGTTTAAAAAAGCTTCCTCACTGACATAACTTCAGAAATAAAATAGGATCCATCCAGTCAGAATCTGTACCTACTACCAAAGGTGTGCCACACAAATCCATTTTTGCCCCCCTCCACTCCATATTCATTAACAAAATTACTTGTGACCTCCCCCATATATTATCCTCTATGCTGATGACATGGTCATTTACTGATCAGGTCACTCTCATACCAGCATTCAGTGCCATCTCCATTTGTACTTACATAAGCTCAACCAGTGGCTCATAAACCATAAACTACTACATAACCCAGCCAATACCTAAACTATGCTTTTTGGAACTGTCAGAAAATTCACCAACCACCTGACTTGTTAACTGTCTTTGACCTACACAACCATTCCACAGAGACAGCGTTCACCTTCAGATACTTAGGACTGTGGCTTGATCAGTCACTTAATTGTCATTTCCATATAGACAAAGTAACAGCCAAGATAAAATCCCTTCTCTTCAATGCTAAAAATTCTTCCCTTTTCTATCTCAACCAGCCAGAGTGGCCATTGGTAAAGGAGTTCTCCTTTTTCAACTTGAATATGGGCTCTAAGTTTTCAGTTGAATTGCTAGAAAACACTGTCACACTCCAGACTATCCCTCACTGTATCTGCCGAGTCATTACAAACTCACCTGTCTAGGACCATCACTGTATCACCCTAGAAAAAGTCAAATGGCTGCCCATAAAACAAAGATCTAACCTACTTTTAGGATTCCATCTCTACAAACTACTTCAGCTGCGCACATTTACACCCCACTCAGCCAGACTTCACAGAAAGACCTCCTTATACAAGCTGAGTCACTACTCACAAGCTACACTAACTGTCATTACCCTAGACCCAGACTTCACAGCACTGCACATGCTTTATCCTCTCGGGCACCTACTCTGTGGTAGGTTCCCAACAACATTAAGGAAATAAACACGTGTTGCAATTTCAGAATGCAACTCGAAAAGCAATTCTTCAGCCAAGCTAAATGCTTGTTTCAACACAGGGCATATCGCTTAACCTGCCTCCTTTCTGAGTCTCTTCTTTTCTTTCAAAGTTCACTGAAGATTGACCCACTTTAGAAACTGATGTATATATTGTGCATTACACTCTGCTTGATTATACATTGTAGTGAACAAGTACAGTGCAGTGTACATACAGTTTTTTATGTAATTATTCAGAACTACTCTTGCATACATTTCTGTATTTTTTGTTTGTGAAATGTTTTGTACTTCACCCAAGCAAAACCTGAAATGACTCAGTATTACTACCCTGGTAAACAAATATAAATAAATACATAAATGAAGATACTGCAATAATTTATTAAATGGCTGGTTACAAAGTTAAAATATAGAGGTGAAAGGGGAAAATTGGCTTGGCTCTCTAGTAAAGTACTACTTTCATTTTATTTACCTGATGACTTTATCTGTTGTTGTAGAATGTTCACAGGTATTAAAATTACATCCGTTTTTGTACTAAAACGTTAATAAAAGGAGTGGCACAGTGGTGCAGTAATTCAACATTGCTGTCTCACAGCATTTGGTCCTCTGGGTTGAATTAATGGCTGGAATGCATTCTATAAAGTGCTGACTAATTCTCCATTCGTCTACATGGGTTTTGCAAAAAAAATGGCCATTTTGTTTCCCAAAGTCAACAAAACATTATGTTGGGTAAAATGGCAGTCCTGTAAATTGCCTGTAAGGTTTTGTGTGTGTGTGTGTGTGTGTGTGTGTGTGTGTGTGTGTGTGTGTGTGTGTGTGTGTGTGTGTGTGTGTAATTCATGTTATTTTCTCAACCGTTTTGAATGTCGAGAGACTTATTACTGAAATCCAAAACGGGGGGAGTGGGGGCAAAAAAGCCTCCCATGTATGTGGGGGGGGGGGTTACTAAATCTGGGATCACAGTACAGTGGAGAAAAAGCCATTTCCCTTAATCCCAGCTGTACCATAGTCACATACTGTAAGTTTTACATTTATTCCTATATGTCAGCATTTATAATATTGATGATGATGTTTTGTCACTAGAGTTTAACAACTGTTAAGATATTGTCAGGCATGTGTGTGTGTGTGTGTGTGTGTGTGTGTGTGTGTGTGTGTGTGTGTGTGTGTGTGTGTGTGTGTGTGTGTGTGTGTGCGCGCGAGCATGCAAACAAGCACACATGTGAGGTAGCCTGACAACCAGTCCAAAACTGGCTTCATGCCTTATACCCATTGCCTGTCAGGATGGGCTCCATTTTCCTCCATGATGGTGAGTAGAATAAAGTGACTATTGGAAAATGAGTGAAAGCATTGATGTTTAATGAACCCTCTCAGATTTCCACAAGGAAAACCTCTATCTGAAAAAATATCCCTCTTTCACACTTGAAGTTGTTTTTGAAGACTCATTGAGTTCTTTCAGATGGCAGTTTTATTTCCTAAAGTGTAGCACAGAGGAGAATAGAATCCTGCACGAGTACAGCTGCTGTGCACAGACAACTCTGATACTGTACAAAAAAATTATATAGTTTTGCCAGTTGTCTGTGTTTGTGAAAGGAAAATGGTGCTGTACAGTTACTGCCAGAAATACTTCTCAACTGTACCGAATTTCTCAGTATTTCCTAGTTTTGAGGGCAAAATAATGGGGTGCAAATGAATTCCTGAGTGACCCTTTCAAATCCCAATTTTTTTTTGCATTTACAATTTGTCATTACTGTGGACGTTCTCACATATCGCCATTGTATCCTACAACATCATCACTGTGTAGGGGCATGCCCAATGACATCAGCATTGTGAGGCAGTGCCTAACTGTCTGTTTGAGACTGGGAGAGTTGTGTATGACTGTAACCCGCAGCCTACATGTCATGGGAGTGCTTTCTTTTTTTTTAATTGTTTTCTGCAGTTATTCATTAGGATTTCTTTTAAATGTGACACACTGTAATATTATAACAAGGATAAATGGAACATTTTAATGTGTGCAGCTACTATCTGTGCATGAGTTAAGTGCAGACTTATCCACGTGCACTTAAGTGTAACCTTTATCATCCTTAAATGGACGTTTGTAAATCCAGGGTAATGGTTATCGACAAGTACCTGTTCTATCTTGTACATTGGAAGACTGTTAACTTTTTATTCGTCAGCAGATAGAGCAGGGTGAGTAATGTATAACTTACATTTGAATAATGAAATCTTGTTTTTTTTTTTGTCTGACTTGTATCAAGCACAAAAGGCTTCTTCCTTGTCAGTTTTTAATGTCTGAGGATAAGGGCACTGGAACCATAGGGTGCTCCCCCCACCACACACACACACTTTAAATCAAGTTGTGAACTGTGCCCCCAGCTCCTGGCTCAGAGTTTTTTGTAAATAAAAAAGCTGTGTAAGAGAAAAGAAAAAATGTACATCAGAAACAGAAAAAGTGTGTGTTCCCGTGTGTGTCTATCCCATTGACAGCAAGTGTCCATGAGTGCATGTATGCCATTGTTTGCAAATGCATGTATGTGACTGTACGAGAGTGCATGTGTATATGGAGGGGGTAGGCAAGTGCATATATAAAATATATGGGAGTTTGTGTGAGTATGAGAGTGTGAGCGAGTACGTCGATATAAGTGTATGAGTATGCATGTGTTTATGTATGCACTAGTGCGCATATGTGAGTGTGTGATTGTGTGTGTGTGTGTGTGTGTGTGTATATATATATATATATATATATATATATATATATATATTTATATATGTGTGCATATGTATGTTTATATGTGAATGTGAGAGTAAGTGCCTGTATGCTAGTATGTGTAAATACGTGTGGGCATACATGAGTAGTGTGTAGAGGGTTCATAGGTAGGTACTAGGCTATTGGCCCTAGGGCCTATATAAGCCTAGCCAAAAAGGTACCCTGGCTTTCGCCACCCAAGAAAATTATTTTCCTGTGCCCCTGTCGAGCAAAGTCACAGAAGTGATCCCTGGGATGAATTTCCTATTTCCCATCCAGTCATCAAGATATTTCTTGAAGAGTGCTAATGAGGAGCTCTGTTTGACATAGATAGTCTGTTCCAGAGTATGGGAAGTCTCTGGGACAAGAATCTATCCCTCCAGCATGTTCTGCTTATTGTGGTGACAAGGTTTAGGTCCCTACAGTGTGTAGCTCTGAGGGATTGGGATTTCTTTAAGTGGAGCATGTCCAGCAGCTCTGGGTTTGACAAAGCTTTGTATGTTAGGCAGAGATTGCCTCTGCGTAGGCAATATGCAGCAGAGTGAAGTTGGGTTTTTTTGAGATGGTCTGCGTAAGGCATCTGTTTGAGGCTGGTAATCCTCTTTGTGAGGTATTTTTGTGGCCTTTCCAGTTGTTGTAGATGTCTTGTGAGGTACATACCAAAAGGGGCGTTGTACTCTATAATGGGTCTAATGAGTGATGAGTAGAGGGGAACAATGACCTCTTTTTTTTCTGGATGAGTTTATCTGTAATAACAGAGTAAGGATTGGTGTCGTAAGCCTTGGCAAGATCTAGATAGACGGTGTGAACCACCTTACCATCATCTATGGCTTTGGTGACTTCTTCAAAGAAGTCTGTCAGGTTTAGGAGACATGATCTGCCTTTTACAAACCCAAACTCGTGGGGGGTCCAGAGTTTGGAGATTACCAATGTCTTTGTTTATGAGTTCCATTATGATACGTTCCATGGTCTTGCACACCAGGCTCATCAGGCTAATGGGGCGGTAGTTCCCGGGGTCCATCGTGGCTCCCCCTTTGTGGAGGGGGATAACCGTCGCAGTGCGCCATTCAATGGGCACAAAGCCTGAGGTGAGGCTATGATTGAACATGGTACTTAGGTGGGGTGCCAGTTCATTCTGTAGTTCATGTAGAACACACCCTGGGATATTGTCAGGTCCCATGCATGCTTTGTTCTTGGCTTTGGAGTGTGTTTTTTACCTGTGCAGCCATGATTACAGGTACTTTGCATTCTTCTGGTATAGAGAAGGGCCCTCTAGGGGGTGAGGGTGGGGGTAAAGTTAGCACTAAACCTATCTGCCAGGATGTTGGCAATATCAGTTGGTTCTGTATATTTAGTGCCATTGTGCTGTAACTCGGAGCAGATCTGAGTGTTGCCATTGAGATTCTTGACATGAGCATTTTTAACCTGCCTAGAAAGGGATCAGATCCATTAATCCTAAATATAAACCTCAGAATAGTACTTAATAAAATTCAAGAGCCGCATACTACACTCTCACTCTACTCGCCAGATATAATTTTACTAACAGAAACCTGGTTGAAGCCAGATTGATGACAAGGAAATTATTCCTCCAGGCTACAGTATTCTTAGAGCAGATAGAAAGGGCAAAATAGGTGGTGGAATAGCTATATTGTTGAAAAATTACCTCATGTTTCAACCACTAGAACAAACTATCCCTAATTTTAATAACACAGAAATACTCTACTCCAAACTGAAAATCAGTTCTAAAAAGTACCTAGTCATAGTAGGAACATATGTACCACCTGGTAATAACCTGGCCACCATAGAACATATCCTCCACTGGACCTCTAAAACTTTACTTCAAGCAACCAATAATCATGGGTGATTTTAATACAGATTGCTACAGCTGCAATTCACAAAATTCCACTAACCACATAAACCTTCATGGCTTTACCCAAATTATTCAAACTCTCTCCAGAATAGACAAAACTTCTAATAGACAGTGTATACTAGACTGGATTCTGTCTGATAAAGAATCCCACTCACAATACTCTGGTTTTCTGTCAGACAGTCTTAGTGATCACATACCAACTTACTTCCTTAGGCAATGTACATACCCGCTAAAACACGCAATCTACCACCATAGCAGAACTGAGAAAAAAATTAACACTCAAACATTTTTATTAGTTCTCAGCCATTGTAATTGGACTACTTTAAAAGTCCTGCCCCTAGAGACAGCTGTGGAATATTTCAATTCCACCTTCCTCAGACTACTGGATAAAATAGCTCCACCTAGGACTATACAATCAAGGTCAGATTACTTGGTTTTGGCTAACTAAAGAAACTAGAGACCTACTGAAGCAGAGCGATAAGGCCTGGGAAATGTGACAAGAAAGCAAATCTCAATCAAACCGCATAACATATCAAGAACTGAGGAACAAAGCCAAAAAAACAAGTTAAACAAGTTAAACAAGATAAACTAAATCATTATGCAACTGTCCAAACAAAACATAAAAACACCCCAAAAATTGTGATCAGCCATAAAAACAATCCTACACCCTGGTCAGGCTTCAACCCCACAGTCCTCTGCCTTAAGCAGTCTAGGTTCTACAGCTGAACAATTTAACAAATACTTTACAGCAAATATCCCATAACTCAATAAAAAGTAATTCCTCTGCTCCATCAACAACACTCTTAACAACAAATAACAATGCAAATACCTTTTCCTTCAGCCCATTCCAACATACCCCATAAAAAAAAACTACTCAAAAAAACTTAAACCCACAACTATATCATTTGATAAATTACCAGCTAAATATCAAAGCCTATCAATCGATGCTATTGCCTACCCAGTCTCAATTCTTATTAACCGTTCCATCACCGAACAGAAAATACCTTCTGTCTGGAAAATCTCGAACATAATACCTCTCCACAAAGGTGATATAATACCTCTCCACAAAGGTGATAGCACTACTGAGCTTTCCAATTACAGGCCAGTTGCCATTTTATCCCCACTGTCCAAAATTCTGGAAAGGTGTATTCATTCACAACTTCTGGAATACATCACCACCAATGATGTATTATCTACCTCATGACATGGATTTAGGCCCAACCATAGTACAACAACTGCCCTCTTCAGCTTCACAAACACAGTCAAGCAGTATACAAATGAAGGCAATATATTCTTGACCATCTCTCTTAAACTTTTGAAAACTTTTGACATGGTTTCTCACCACAAATTACTGGTAATTCTCTCCAACCTAAATCTCGGCCTCTCAGCACTTACATGGTTTAGGGACTCTCTATCAGGATGCCCACAAGTGGTAAAATGGGAAAAATACCACTTTCCCGTACTCCCACTCTCACTAGGTATTCCTCAGGGTTTTATTCTTGGTCCCCTCATTTTTATACTCTTTATTAATAATCTTAACAAAGCCACTTCTCTTGCCTCTCTAGTCCAATATGCAGACGATACCACCCTTATATGTGTCACTCCTTCCATACACAAACTCCAAGATATAACCCAAAAGTCCTTCTGTGAAATCAAATCCTGGCTTTCTGAAGCACAACTCGTACTAAACCCCAATAAAACAAAACTTATGATTTTCCATCCTACAAGAGCCACCGACTGCCCCCCACCCCCTTTTTCCATTAAAGTTATAAATAATACAGTTGTCACACCAGTAACCTCTACAGAACTCCTGGGTGTAATGATTGACAGCAACATGAAATCTGATGTACAGATATCCCAAACTATAAAGAAAGTACACAAAAAACTAGGGAAACTTTTTATAGAAACAAGCAGTTTCTAACTCCTAAAACTAGAATATCAGTAGCAAGATCAAACCTTCTCTCACTTCTCCTGTACGCGTCTCTCATTCGTACCAACTTGAAAAATGCTAATCTAGGTAAACTGGAGGCTTGTTACAATAAAACTGGAAAATTTGTTACAGATTTTTCATATCAAACACATCACTGACTAGCAAAACACCAAAAAAAGCAAACTATTCAAAGGAGTAAGCCAGTGGACGACTTTCACAGGCTAAGAACTGAAAAATATTTAATATGAAATGATGAGAGAGAAATCTGATCAAAAATCTCCTTTGACAAACTTGACACAGGATCGGACAACATTCTACTTTAATGATAAGCATTTTTGTTTTGTTAGATTCAAGACTTCTTCAAATTACATGGGTCCTTATTCACTGTTTACATATCTTTGTGGTAATTTCAAGACCCAATCAGCAGTTCCTCATCAAACCAAGCCTTCTTCAAGTCAGGAAATCGCCGAACCATTCACCATGGCAATATCCTTATCAAGACCTATTCGGCGGTGCTTCCTCCAGCAACGCTCTCAAAGGAGGATTTTTTGATCAGATTTGTCTTGTATAGGTTCATAGGACAATACTAGGCTATTGGCCCAGAGGCCCTTATAAGCCTAGCCAAGAATTTTACCCGTATCGTGTTGCACTGTACTAATAAATCGCTTCTAAAAGTAAGCAAAGCTCAGAATACTGCAGGTTACTCGTGATCTTCTAACCATGTAGCCAAAATCTGGAACTCACTCCCACAAACTGTAAGATCTACTTCTAACACTATCCATTTAAAAAAAATTGCTTAAAAAAACAAAAAAAACTTATACAATTCATGGTTATGCTCATGCACCAATCCAGGTTAGTACAATTCTTCTGCAAATATTCCACAATTCACTACAGAAGCAGTACTATGAAAACTAACCACCTTCCCTGTCTTACTAGCTTACAATTATGTCATCTTAGCTTACTCTTCTGCTAAAATACTACTATGTTCCTCTTAATTTCTAAGCTAAATCTAGTTTCCACATAAGGAGCTCATACTCATTTCTTTCTACTTTAACAATAATCTCAGAGAAAAAGCTAATAAACACCACTGCCTTTTTACATTTCTCCTTAACCTTTTCTTCTCCCCTTACTTGCCTGTCATGCCTTACTTCAAGTCAATATAAAAGTTTTCCTTCTTAAATCTCAATCTTTCTCTCAGTCTGACTTCCTATATACTCTAGCTATTACCAATTGTGTCCCAACACATGTCACGTGTATGAAAGTATTTTGCCACTTAAACATTATACTTACTGAATCAAAGCGACGAGTGAATAATTTGTATGCATTATATCTAGTTAATTTTTAGATATTAGGTGGATCCCTGTCTGTTTATATATGTAAACATTTCCTCAGTGCTTCTCATATTGTCATTGTTTGTATGTGGAGCTTTTCTCCCCAGGCCTGTGCTGAAAGTGTTTCACCCAGTTGGACTATCCCGGTAAACAAATGTAAAATAATTTGAAATAAAAAAAGTAAATAAATGCATAAATAAATGTCATGACTGAAATCGCTGCTGTAGTTTTCTGACATCTGGGTTGTCATCACTGACATTCAAGTGTTCTTTGTGATTTAAGTAGTGCAGTTGTGTAGGTGTACTCACTCTGTCACTGTACATTTTTTTAACCAGACTTATCACTTACCCTGAAGAAATTAGTTATTCTTAATAACCTTACCTGATTATTTCAGAAAGTAAGTAATTTTAGAGTATTCTTAAATTTCAGTGGGGATTAGGATCCCAAAATGGTAAACTGGTAAATGCTGCAAAAGTTACATTAGTAAGAACCTGCAATAAATAATTTAAGAAATCTGTAGTTTTGTACTTGAATCTGCTCCCTTATGTGAAAATGCATAGTATGTGGTAGAGAATGGTTTAGCAGATTTTTTTTTTCTTCTATGATGATAATTTTTTTTTTTTTGAAAAGTGTGTGCATCCCTAGAAGTGTTTCTTAACTTCTGATGTTAAGTTGTCTATCTCGCCTTCATTCTTGCTGGATGGATTCGGAGCCGACCTCGGCTCCAACTCGGCCACTCTAAAAGCTCGAGAGTTGGTTCCACCGGCTCGAGGCTCCCCTTATATCCCACAATGCTAGGCGTGTATTACCTCAGATCTCATTTTCCGCTACAGCTATCGAGACGTGTTGCTTCACCGGCTTCAGGTTAGTGTAGGAAATAGTTTAAAAAGTTGATTAGAAACCCTTTAATTTAGTTTTCCATACAGTTTCCCCTTACCTTAAAGGTCTTTGATCCCTTTAATCTAGTTTTCTTTATTTTTTTACCTTAAGAACTTATAGTTCTTCCCTTAGGCCTTCGGGCCCTCCCATTCCCTTGGAGTGTGTGTTTTCTGTAGGGACTTATAACAGTAAACAGCTAATTACTTAGTTTAAGTTTCTGTTTTTGGTTTATAGTGTAATCGGTGTGTTTGTGTTTGTGTGTGGTTACACTTGTTCCTTGATATGTCCAAGGATTCGAAGGTCTCAGGCTTCAAGAAGTGTGACTCGTGCTGTCAGAAAATGTCTCTGACAGACGGTCACACTTCTTGTGTGTACTGCCTGGGACCTTTACACCTGCAGGACTCTTGTGCTGTATGCCATGGCTTCAGCCCTAGAGTCCTGCAGGAAAGAAAGAACAAGCTCATCTTAAGGGGCTTGCTTAAGCCTGAGGGTCCCCCTACTGCTACTTCGGGTAAACCCTCTAAGGCTCCTAGGTCCTCGACTCCAGCTACTGAGTCGACGCCTAAGGCTTCGAAGCCTACTACGACATCGGCTCCGGCTGGAGCCGATGAGACTCGAACTGCTACTTCTGTGGTTCCCTCGGCTCCGGCTGGAGCCGAGGCATTGGAAATTTCTGAGTCGGCTCCGATCAGACCATCGGAACCGACATCTAGAAAGAGGTCCAGGTCACCGTCCCTTGGCTCCGTTCATTCGGCCCCAGCATCTCCCTTGCTGTCTGAACGGAGCCATAGATCTCACTCTTCTAGATCATCGAGGCTTTCGGATCATGACCTTCAGAGGGTAGTGAGTCGACTTCTTAAGTCCGAGGCACTGGCCCAAATGCTTCAGAGCCCGACTCATCAGTCGATGCTTAACCCTATCCCTCAAAATGTTCCTCCTCCGACTCCTTTGAGCTCGGAGCCGGGGCGTTTCGGAACCGAGACTGTGGTAGCGTCGGAACCGTTACAATTGTCTTCGGTTCCGTCGTCGGCTCCGATTTCTTCCTTGGAAGAATCTCGGCGCTGGACTTCCCTCATCGGCTCCGAGGGGGTGAGTGGCATCGGACCCTTGTCCGACCCCGCTCTCCCTCTCGGCGCTTCGGCGCTGGTGAGTTCGGCTCCGACATCGGCCTCGGAGCCATCGCTGTCGGTGCCGAGGGAGGTTTTCAGCTTTTCAGAGCGGGGACCTTTGGCTCTGCCTGACAGGGGTGCCTTCGAGGTCATGCTGAGTGTGTTGGAACCCGGTTCAACTCCACAGTCGGCTCCGTCCGTCCCTCCCTCTTCGGTGCCTCAGGTTATGTCTGCTCACTCCCTCATCCCAGACCGCAGAGACCAGCTCCTCAAGAATCCCCTGTGGGGATCTCATCCTCTTCTGAGGCCTCTCCTGAGTTGGCAGGGGAGCCCCCTAGGAAGAGAAAGTGCAAGAGGAAGCACATAGACTCACCTGAGTCTGTCACCTCTGACACGGATTTAGAGGATTCGAGGTTCCCCGTTCCCCTTCTGAAGATGTCTCCTTTGCAGACATTCTAGAGATCCTGAAACAGAGGGGAAATTGGCCAGCCCTTAACCCTTTGGAGGATGAATCTGTGTATCTTGAGGCGTTTGGCTCTCGCCCTTCCACCTCCTGGGTGTCCCCCCCCCTTTGACCCCCTCATGCAGGTGGTAGCTAAAAAGGCTTGGACGGCTCCTGACTCTGTGGACCCCACCCCCAGGAGACCTTCAAAGTTTATCACAGCACCAGCAGATAAGCAATTTCTGACTAAGGGAGTTTCTGTGGATGCTATGGTGGTAGCTGCCGCCACTAAGAAGGAGCTAGCTGATCCTTCGGTGCCTGTCCAGCCTCCTAACAAGGAATCTAGGTCTATGGACAGGTACGGGAAGCAGATGTTTTCGTCAGCGACCTTTGCTATGCGTTCGCTGAACTACCTCTGTCATTTCACTCGTCTTCAAAGAGACTTGATCAAGGAAGCGAGTGAGATGTTAAAGGATTCTACAGCTGCATGTTTTCAGGATAAGATGAACGCTCAGCTGGCTACCCTAAATTCTATAGCTAACTCCTCCATGCGCCTCCTCTCATATGCGGCTGATGGAGCGAGCAGAGCCGCAGGGACAGGTGTGGCCTTACGCCGGCATGCCTGGATGCGGCTATGCAATTTTGCGGACCCCTTTAAAACGTCTTTCACTAATTCCCCGTTTGATGGATCATCCCTCTTTGGTCCTCAAGTGAAAGAAACCTTGACGAGGTGCGAGACGGATGGCAAAACTCTTTCTGCCGTCGGAGTCCGTTTTTCTACTCCTTCTAGGCCTTACCCCAAAGGCCAGAAAAGTGGGAAAATGTGGTTCCGCAAACAATCTCAAGGGACTTTGCCTGACGCACAGAGTCGGTTCCCCTCCAGAGGCAGAGGAGGGAACAATAATGGTAGACGTCGCCCTAGGGGCAGGGGGGGTCCGCAGAACCAGGGCAATCGAGAAACCTTTTCCGATAAGCCCTTCCAGCATCCCTGAGGTGTTGCCCGACTGTCCACCTTCGGAGGCAGTTGGGGGAAGATTGTCACTGTACCCAGAAGCCTGGCGATCCCTAACTCAAGACAAGTGGGTACAGTCCATCATTTCGAAGGCTATTCCATTCCATTCTTTTCGTATTCCAAATCAATCAAAAATCCCTTCCAGATGTTCCACCCGCTCAAAGGGATCAAGCAGCATTGGAAATTTCAAAGTTGCTTGCAAAAGAGCCATTCAGCCAGTGCCAGCAGACCAGCAAGGATCCGGAATCTACTCCAAGTTCTTTTTGGTTCCAAAGAAAACAGGGGACTGGAGACCCATTTTGGATCTCAGTATCTTGAACAAGTCGGTCAAGAAAACAAGATTTCGGATGGTCACGCTACAATCCATCCTACCCCTATTGGGAAAGGAAAACTGGATGTGCTCTATAGACCTCCAGGATGCGTACTATCATATAAAATGAACAGGCGGCTCCAGGAGATTCCTCCGCTTCAGGCTGGGAACCAGTCACTTTCAATTCAGAGCCCTGCCCTTTGGACTCACCACTGCCCCCCGGGTGTTTACCAAATGCATGGCAGTGGTATCTTCTCACCTGAGACGTCAAGGATTCCAGGTGTTTCCATACTTAAACGACTGGCTCCTCACAGCTCCTACCAAGCATCTTCTTCTAATAACCAGAGACTACACCTTTCGCATTTGTCAAAAGTTAGGTATCTCAATAAATTGCGAAAAGTCTGTTTTGTCGCCTTGTCGTGCTATTACCTTCATAGGCGCAAATCTAGACACAGTCAACATGTCTGCGAGACTCACAGACCAAAGAATAGCAGACATACGCAAACTGGTCTCCTTTCTCTTCCACAGCAACAGAGTCAAAGTCAGATTAGTTCTGAAAGTACTAGGGATTATGGCGGCTGCTATCCCTCTACTTCTATTAGCCAGATTTCACATGAGAATCCTTCAATGGATGCTCTTCACACAATGGTCGTACCAACAACTTCCGATGTCCCACACCATTATGATTACGCAAGCATGCAAGAATCATCTTCTTTGGTGGATTTCTTCCCCCCAGCTCTTCCTGGGAAGACCCTTTGTTCCTCCCCCTCCGGTTGCTACTCTTGACAACGGACGCCTCCCTGATCGGGTGGGGGGGGGCATTATCAGGGCAGAACAGTCCAGGGCATATGGCAACCAGACGAACGCCACTTGCATATAAATGTTCTAGAGATGAGAGCAGTGCTTTTAGCGTTGCAAGCCCTTGAAGACTCTCTTCCCTTGGGAACGATAGCAATCCAGACGGACAACATGTCTGTAGTGTGGTATATCAACAAACAAGGCGGAACCAGGTCCTATCCCTGTGTCGAGAAGCACTCAGACTGTGGCAATGGGTGATTTCTTCTCAGCGGTTTCTGATTGCAACGCACATCCCCGGGAAGTCCAATCTTATCGCGGACAAGTTGAGCAGAGCTATCCTCATGCCTCACGAGTGGTCTCTGAAAGATTCTATTTTGGAGAAAATTTTTCTCAAGTGGGGTCAGCCTTGCTGCGACCTTTTTGCTACTCCCCAAAACAGCAAGTGCAGAGATTATTTCACCCTATTCCCGTTACCAGGCCAGCCCAGCAGAGACGCTCTAGTCCAAGTTTGGCCCCGGCGACTTCTGTATGCATTTCCTCCCTTCCCACTAATCTCTCAAGTGATACAGAAAGCTATCGCTCAGAAGGCCTCATTGATCCTCATTGCTCCTTACTGGCCTCGACAGGTTTGGTTCCCCTTTCTACATCAATTTCTGTTGGAGCAACCTTGGCATCTGGACCTAGTTCCAGATCTTTTGATCCATCAGTCGGGTCAGTTACATCGCTCCCTCCCTCTCTGAACCTCACTGCTTGGTTCCTCCAGTTCCAACCTTAGCCAGGCTTCCTCAAATATCTCACTCTGTTCGAGATATTTTGATAGCTTCCCATAAATCTTCCACTCGAAAGATTTATCTGAGTAAATGGAAACGTTTCGCCTATTGGGCTCAAGGAAGGGACTTAGATCCTTTCACTGCTCCCATCCAAACAGTTCTGGATTTTCTAGCTGAACTTTTTCATGCAGGTTCATCTCCTTCTACTCTTAAAGTTCAATTGGCAGCTATATCTAACTTTCATGTGGGCATCTCAGATTCTGCCATCATGTCCCACAAGCTTTGCAAAGCGTTCTTGAAGGGAGTTTTTCTCCTTAAGCCTCCGATAAGAACTCCTCCTCCTTCTTGGGACCTTAATTTAGTTCTCACATCTTTGATTCCTCCCCCTTTTGAACCTGCAGCTTCTTGTTCAATGAAATTGCTATCCTGGAAGACTCTCTTTCTGGTAGCCATTACTTCAGCTAGAAGGGTCTCAGAACTTTATGCACTCAGCAGTCGACCACCCTATCTGTTGTTTCATAGGGATAGGGTATCCTTACGGACCAATCCATCCTTCTTACCTAAAGTAGCCTCTGTGGCAAATCTAAATCAAGACATAGACCTCCCTGTGTTTTTTCCTAACTTTTCTAACAGGTCTGAACAAAAATTGCATTGGCTAGATGTTCATCGTCAATTGAGATATTATTTGGACAGGACCAAACAGATCAGAAAAACTGACCAGTTGTTTGTTTCTTATGCAGAAGGTAGAGAGGGCCTTGCAGTTTCTAAGGTATCACTCTCCAGATGGCTAACATCCCTGATTTCCTTTGTGTATGAAATTAGACACCAAAACTTGCCTAACAAACCTAAGGCTCATTCGACTAGGGCTTTGGCTACCTCTTTAGCTTTCCAAGACAGGCTGCCTATTGATACCATTTGTGCAGCAGCTACATGGGCTACTCCTCACACTTTCATTTCTCATTATAAGTTGGATCTAGCTTCTAGACATAGAGCTAATTTTGGTTCCACTGTTCTCAAGAGTCTGTTCCGATAGGCCACCCGGGACAAGGTGCTAGGGACGCGGTCCCATCCAGCAAGAATGAAGGCGAGACAGACAACTTTAACGTATAGAAGTTATGTTCTTACCATAACGTTCCATGTTAGTTGTCTTCTTCTCGCCTTCTTTCTTGCGTCCCACCCTCCTTCCCCCTAGCCTGGACAGACCTAGAGGAGTTTGATTGTGACCTCTCTTTCTTCCACCTCTATTGTATATATGTATATGCTATACTTTGCATATATTCCTTCATCAGTTTTCAGGTCACTTTCTTCCTTTCTTTTTATAGAGGTGGTTTTTCCCTTTTCCAGTAGTTCTGGATTTATTATTGGCCTGGCCTAGCTTACAAACGAGATCTGGGGTAATACACGCCTAGCATTGTGGGATATAAGGGGAGCCTCGAGCCGGTGGAACCAACTCTCGAGCTTTTAGAGTGGCCGGGTCGGTGCCGAGGTCGGCTCCGAACCCATCCAGCAAGAAAGAAGGCGAGAAGAAGACAACTAACATGGAACGTTATGGTAAGAACATAACTTCTATTTTTGCTTTTATTTACTAGTTATATAAAAACAGAATTATGAAAGTGTCCGCTTTCTTTTTGGTGCTGTTATATTCTGCTTTAATTTTAAGAAAGAGTTATTTTGTGAAAGGTTTTGAATGCTTTTCTGTAAAACCGATCATGTTTTCTGTTAAAACTGTCTGTACAGATTACTAAATTGAGTATACCACGCACTATGGCTAACATAAGAAAATCTACCTGATTAGTTCAGCCAACACTTTATTTTATCCCCAGTGGAAATTTAGATCTTATAAGATGTCCACCTTCTGTTAAATTAAGGACTTCGTGCCATAGTCATTATTATGCTCAGTAGACAGGATTTGCCCAGGCTGTCAGTACAAAGAAATGCCCTTAGGCTGCCCCTTTTATAAACATGATTTATTTTAACTGGGTTGCTTGATATAAGTGGTAGACTTTTTTTTGCTTTTCTGCCCACCTTTCTACAGTTGTAAGCCTCTCAGAAAAGTTTTTCATCTTTTGAGAAAGTTTTCTTAACAGCTGTGTCGTTAGGCATGCACAACTCACTTAGCTTAAGATGGCTTCTCTTCTCTTTACTAAGATTGCCTATAGCTGGATCATTTCTACCCAGTGAATACTACATTAAATGCGTATCCTTTCTTATAACATTAGTTGTTACAGAATTTGCTAAGGGTTTAATGTGATTACCACAGAAGGTGTAGACCATTTGAGCTTTTCTGCTTTCCCAGACACCTTCATTTGGAGCATTGTCCTACTCAAACAGCTCACTCTGCTTCTGTCTCTTGTCTTTTTCTGTCTTTCAAACTTGTTTCTAACAAGATGACACTAAAAATGTTAATTTCTCACAGTAATTAAGATTCCTCATCTTGAGTAATATTGCCAAAGCTGCTCCCTCCCATGTTTATTATGTAGTAATTATTAAAGATGCTGAAGTATTGGGAATGTTTATAAAAATCTCCTCTATACCGATTGTAGATTGTTGTATTTCATCTGCTTGTTCACTCCAAGTTACTTTTGCTTATTTTTGAGGACTGTGATTGATAGTTCAATTAAAAAGCCAGTGCTAATCCCAGCTGTAGATTATGAGTATTTGGCTGAGGCCATTTGTCATTTAGTCATCCATAATTTTATGACTTCTGTTCATGGTGCCCCTGGTTTGAGCACCAAAGTACCTGTCGTTCTCACCTGGATCTACTTTTTCAGTATTGCTAGTTTCTCCTTCATTGGTTGTATTGTTGCCAGTCCTGCTACTGGCTGCACCGGTTTCAGCTCTTTTCATGTGGCATTGCCTCTTCAAACATTTATTGCCACAGTGCTGTTTCTTAATGCCGTGATTTCTGACAGCTAACGGATGCTGGTTTATTTATTTTTTAATTTTTTACTTTCTCAGTTGTACACAAGGTAAGCATTCTGTCATTGGGTCTGCCAATGTCAAGGGTCCAAGTGTTAGCCCATCAGGTACATTTTGAACTCTTATCCCCTGGCATTAGTGGCAGTGTTTTTTCTGGCATTAGCACCATTAGTAACACGGCTTTCTTTCCTTAACTGATCCATTCAACAGACTTCCTCATACACTGCATTTAGACCTCTCAAGAATCTTTTTTTTTACAACCCAGTTAGTCCTAAACTCTTGGCAAGCAAAACAAACTAGATTAATGCCTCAGCCAGTTACTCCTCTTATTAATGGCATTTTCCCCCAACAAAAAAGATCAAAGATTCTTTTGAATCCAGACCTCTAGAAAAGAGTCCCAAGATGTAGTTGGACAACTCAAAGGACCAAAAGCCAGACACCAGGCTTGAATCCTCCTTCATTGGGTCTGTATGAGTATGAGAAGGCCATTCCCACCTCCCCCAATCATCATAGAGTTTGACCGTTTTCCAGATAATGCAGCAGAGGAGGGCTTCCCCTTTGAATCTATCTTCATGTGGCAAAACTCAAAGGGCATGCCTATTCAACCCTTGCCCTCTTGGGTTGTTAATCACTTTCTAGGCATCATTAAAAATGCACTGGGGAATGCTGACAGTGTCCCCCTCTTCCAAAGGAGGTGGACTGAATTTTCTGTCCTCCAAGGCTGTGGTTAGTTTGGGCAGAAACTCCCAAATTGTATCACACTGTAGCTGCTACTGTGCAAAGCCCCATGATCCATTTTCCTTTTCAAGGATTCTAGGGCAGTACATAGATTTGGGAAATTGATTTTCACATCTTACTACTTTGTCCTTACAGGTGTTGCATTATCTTACTGACTTTTTTCCTGAAAGATATAGTGGACGATGGCCACCATGTGGTAGAAGATTGGCCAGAAAAGCCTTGCCAGTGGCATAGCGGGATAAAGCCCTAACTACATTGTAGGCAGCCTGGGCTTATTTTTATTTTATTTATTTGGAATGTCTTAACTGGGTAGCGCAGTGATCCAAGTGAACCTATTTCAATCTCAGCATGGGAGTTTGATTTGTGTCTTGAGTATCTGATGTTGAGGCAGGGATGATAGGCATGGCTATCCTGGAAGTTGGCAAGAACATGCTGGACATCTCTCTAGTGGAGCTGTGATAGAGGCTGGAGATCAGAGAAATGACAGTCTGGTGAGCAGAATGACCGAGAAGGTGAGAGAGTCATGTGTGACTGTGAGGACATTTGCTAAGAGTCTCTCCTCATTGCCAAACTCAGCCCATCATTTTTGTCAACATGCTTTTGAGGGGATTTAACACCATAGCAAATTTTGCAAGCAATGGTTTGATGACTCCGTATTCATTCCTTTTCTATTCTTGGTGTCTGACATCCTGCACACCATAAACCTTTGGCAGTTCATGTCTGTGAGTTCTCGGGGTAGGTTACAACAAGGGGGGATGCTATTGTTCAAAGAGGTAAGAGGAAGGTTGATAGGCCCAAGCCACAAAGAAAGGCTAAAGTCAGAAGTGGCAGACAAAAACTAGAGTTGCCTGATGGTCCGTTGAAGAAAAGATATTAATCCGCCCAGTTACTACTTGTAGTCTGAGCAGTTCCGTGATCTTTGTGGCTTACGATGGAGCTGATGGTACTGCTGGAGCAGCAGTATCCTACATTGCTATGTGTGAGCACTGTTGGCTGAGCTTAACACAAATCATGGAGGATACCAAGACAACTTTCCCAGATGAAGGAACAGGGATAGACCTTAATAGTTTTGAGTGTTGTTTCACCCTCCAGAATGCACCTCTTTATGACACACTGGAACCAAAACTGGATGTAGTTTTGGAGTGGTCCACAACAACAAAAAAAGGGCACTGCGACTGGGCACCCCCAGCTTGGTTCCCAACAAAGTTGCAAACCATGATGTCAGAGTTCCTGGGGATCACCAGGAGACTGCTGTTGGCCTCTGTGTATCACAGCATTCCTGACTCTTTACTCAGCTTTTCCAGTCTTGAGGTAGCCATGAGGAGATTCTCTTTCCGTGTTTGGATGTGGAGAAAGGGCTTCTGGAACAAATGTATAAGGAAGATAATATCCAGAGGATACTTGTTCCATTTTCCCAAGTCCCATTGCTACACTTGTTAGACATTTCACTCCATCAGAAATGTTTTTTTAAGGAAGGAGGTGTTAAAACCCTCAACCAAAGTGTCATCCAAGAGATCTCACCAGAAAGGCTTAAGACATTATTCCAGATTCTTTTTGGTGTCAAAGAAAACAAAGGACCTTTAGCCCAAGTTGACATTTCAGTGGCTCAAATGTGTTCCATACCAAAGAAACCTTTAGTGCGGTCACAGTAGATTTCATCCCTCTTTGCTTGTGTGAAAGAGACTGGATATGCTCTTTGGACCTCTGACATGCCTGCCATCACACGAAGATAATCAAGAAGCCAAGGAGATTTCTCTTTCTGGGTCAGATCCAATCACTGTTAATTCAGGATCCTGTCTTTTGGCCTCCCATCAACTCTCAGGTTGTTCACCAAGTACATTTTTTAAGTACTAAATAGAACAAAAAAGGGTGGAAAAGGTATTGTGAATGCAACTATCAGCAAACTACTTTATTAAATCAATAACATATAAAACATGTGCAATAATTAAGGTGTGGTTCTTTATTCTGAACAACTTCTTCCTTCAAAAACTCATCAAATTTTATCCTTTCAGAATATTGCTGTCAAACCAGATCA